>NW_006431079.1:4910274-4967137 GCF_000325575.1 Pteropus alecto
ATATTAATAGTGAAGACAAAAACGAGAGGGAAAAGTCTGAAGTCAAAGGACAAAAGCCAAATCATTAAAGATAATACAGCAAAATCTCACTATCAAAAGCCCTGTGATATCATGGATTTCTTTATAGTGCCGGTCAAATCAGATTGCAGGATCATAATGCTTTATGCTGGGGGGTAGAATGTCAGGCCTCACACTTGGCCCCCAAAACAACAACACAATTACAAGATCGGAGAACCGTATTGGGCATAAATATAACTTGCAGGTGTTAGTGGCTAATGAAGTCAATGTCAGTAATGTGCAAAGGCTGCAGAAAGGCCAGTGTGAGTATGGACAATGCTAGAATATGTTATATAGAACAAGAGTCCTTACATGAGGCTTCCTATGTGGGATGTAGAGGTCACACTCTCTCTTGTCAAACATATATGTCACAATTTTCAATAGTACTTTCAGCATTGTCGTGATCATCTTTATCCACATATCTTTGCCACCATCTTGATGAATGTCTAAAGTTAGTCCTGAAAGTGGAATTTCTGGGTCTAAGGATGTATATATTCTTAGTGCTCTACATGCATTTATCAAATGGGTCTCTGGGAAGCTTGTACGATCTCTGTTCCTAACAAGAACTTTTCAAATTTCCCATTTCCCTTCCTAGTCACATTAGCTCCACACTTTTCTCTAGGAACAAATTTTAAAGCAGAGTGTTCAAAGTAGAAGGGAACCTGAAATCTATCCCTTTTATTTTTTGGAAAAACAAAATAAAACCGAAAAACTGAAGCCCATGAAGGTTACGTGATGGGTCCTCCAAGGCGATAGCAGAGCTGGTGGGGTGGGGGAGAAACAGGTGTTTACAGACCCCTTTCCTAGTCTTAAGCCTGATACGTAACACTGCCTGGGGGGAGTGACTGCTAATGGGTATGAGGCAATGAAAATATTCTAAATTGGTGTGATTGCTGCATGACACTGTGAATACACTAAAGACCATTGAGTTGCACACTTTGAGTAGGTAAGTTGTATAATATGTGAACTATATCTCAATAAAACTGCTATTTAAAATAAGGTGTTCAGTAAACATATGTAGGAAAAAGGAAGATAGGGAGGAAAGGAGATCAAACATCACTTTTCCTTGATTTCCAACCAGCGGTCATTCCATTTTCTCCATTTTATGGAAGCAGAGCAGGTCTGTAATTGATCCCAGCATCAGTTTTGGGTTTGCTCTATTAGGCGTTTCCCTGTTTTCAGTACACACTGATCTGCCTCGTCGCAGAACTCATGAGTAAAAAATAAAAACAGATCTGATCTTCATCCTTTCATATGCCCCTGGGAATCTAGCTCAGGGCTAGTCACAAAATAGGAACTTGATAAATGTCTGTTGACTGAATTACTGGTGAACTGTAAGTAAATTAAATATTAACTAAGAAGGCAGTGACATTGTATTATTTCCTCACATTGATGCCTTGTTTTCTGCAGCTGTCAGTTCCCATTCTGTAAATTAGGTCAGCAGTTACCCAGTTTGGTATTGCAGACATTCTGATTTCCCTCCTGACATTTCGCTGCACGTAGTCAGAAGTCACTGGTCCCATTTTGCCCTCAGTGCTGGAAAGCAAAGGTCTAAATTTAGGGCTCAAGAATAGTGACTGCTTCATGCAGGGGCGAATCCAGAATCTATGGGGCTTAAAGCTTGTTCAGTTTGGGAGGGAGACTTTTTTAAGAAAAAAGAATCCATAACTATGAATGCAAATTAAGTATAGGACTTCGAAGTCCCTACAAAGAGGGCTTTGCAGGTAGAGCTTCCTTAGTCTCTGGCCACGTTCATTTCTCTGCTCCTTCTAGTTGTATTTTGTTTTGTCTTTGTGGTTAAATCTTCATTGTTAGAAGTAGTTTAGCATTATAAGCCTCCTAGCCTTCTAAATCTTTTTAAAAATAGAGTTTAAGCAATTGTTTAACTCCCATTGCTACCATGCTCCCATCTTGGGTGAAGGCTGGGTTCTAAAATCAGTGCATAGTGTGAAAATCATACATAGTCATAATGGTCCTTAAAGTCCCTGAAGTTGCCTATTAAGTGCAGAATATATGGTTTTATGTGTATGACCTTGAGTTCTGAGGCACACTCAAGTTCAAAAACCACGAAAGCCTGTTCAAAGGAAGGACTTCATGCAAATGCACATGGCAGCACTTACAAACCTCTTTGCCTTAAGTCAACTCTCAATTCTCTAGCTGGGACAGAAAATAGGCGCTCACCTGGGGTGTTTACTCTATCCTATTTTAATATTGAGCCTTTAAAACGTAATAAATATTAACAGATTTCGTTGTTATGGAATTGTAAAAGGGGATACATATGAAAGCTAATAGACCAGGACCTCTCATAACGGGTGCTCCTTAAATGTCTGCTGGATTTAAATCTCTGCCTCATTTGATCAGGTCCCCTGCTGTACACACTGCTGTAAAAAAGTGTCTTCTAAACTGATATTACTTGCTGGGGCCGCATTATTTGGCATCACTCTCAGGACTCTGGGCCCTAGGCTCAGCATCTCAGAGTGGGCATGGGATTCCTCGGATCCAATGGAGTGGTCTCGAGTCTCCATTTAAAAACATTTCTTCATTTTAGCTCCTTTATATAACTTTGTATACACAATGGCTGTTGTGAAATAAAATTATGTATTTAGTAATTTGCTCCATTTGCTTTTTAACTTCTTTTGAAAGCTGAAACTTAGAGGAGAAAAGATGATGCTGGGTTTTTTTGTATTTTTAGAACTGACTCAGCAAGGCAACAAAGAGATTTCCATAAGGCAACCTGGAATCTAGCTAAGACTGGTCTCAGGACTTCATGAATTTTGTTCCTGCCTTCATACTTAATCAAGTATCTCTTTGATTTTAACTTTTCCAGTTTAAAATCTCATAGCACCATCTACTACTTTGAGGGGAAAAAGAGAGCCCTTTCGGTACAGATTTACTGAGAACCTAAGTAGCAGCCCAGTGCTGGGCATGTAGCATCCAGAAATAAACGGTGCACAGCCTCGACCTGAAGGTCACTGTTGTCTGGAATTTCTGGTCCTTTTAGGAACTTGAAGGAGATAAACAGGTGCTAGCTTTTAATATACCTTTCAGGAAGGTAGAATGACTTCATTACTCCAGTGTCTTCGTAGTTACACTGCTCTATACAAAAATTCCCTTCCACCCAGGTATTCAATCCATACGTCAGGTAGTTACCCCAAACCCCTCCTCCCCTTCATCCCCACAATAGCTAACCACCAAGAGACAGTACCTCTAAATCCTAAAAGACTCCTGGAATCCATCTCTTCCTCTTTCTCCTCTGCCTCTTGCCTGATTAGGGAAGCCTTCCATGCTTCGTCCACACCCCTAGTTTCTAAAATATATGTTCCTCCCCAAAGTTCATGTATGGCTCCATGCTTATCTCTAATTAAGAGACAACTCGAATTTATAGCTTATCTTGTACACTAGAGTGTAAGCTCCTGAGACCAGGGACTTTGAATTATTAATTGTTAAGACTTCAATGCCTTGCATAGTGTTTTGCATTCTAGGAATTTGCTAATATTTGATATTTGCAGGGGAAAGGGGGAAAAAGAAAGAAAAGGTGAGAAATTAGAGTTCTAATCATTTTCTTCCCATCGAAGCCATAGAAAAGAAAACATTTTTAACATCCCTTTAATTAACTTCTGTAACATTTGATTGCTGACCATGCATTTTAAAAGTCTTTATGTAAAAAGATCTTTAGGCTTATTTCTTTATTCTCACTTTTGGTGATTGTTTTAAAGTTATACAAAGGCTTCACAGAAACCTGTGGTACTCCCAGATTCCAAAAGAGGGCCCTCTATAGAATGAGGTTTGAGAGCTTGGGCTTTGCAGTGAAAGAGACCTGTATTTGAATTCCTCTTAGCTACTTACCATCTGTGTGGCTTTGGCAAGTTATCTACTCTCTCTGAGGCTCAATTTCCTCATCTATAAAATGGGGATAATAAAACTACCAGCTCCACACCTTTATAGTATTCATTTGAATTTTAAATGGGAAAATACATACGACTGAGTAAATACACATGTGTCAATAAATGATGATTATTCTTATTATAAGGACAGAATCATAAGTTATGCCTTCATTAGCAGGTAACTATTAAGTAGTGAATTCTAATAAAGGAGAAATAAAAAGTTTACCGAGAACTTAGATAATAAAATGATGCAGAAACCATCTTTTTCTAATATGTTTAGCTCATTTTTTAATCATTAAGCTACAAGATTATTCCTTTGCCTACAAAATGGATAAATTCTTCATTTTAGTGACTTGTTTGAAAAGATACCCCAGTTTAAATGGAAAGAATTTCCCTTTAACATGATTTTCTAACAAGATTAGATTCTAATATGAATTAATACCCTAAATTGAGAGCTCTAATTGAACACTGCAGGAACCAAGCTTGAGTTCAAGACATCATTCTTTTACAAATGTCAGTCACAGAAGAGACATCCATCCATGTCTCCTCACAATATCAGTAAAAAGAATAAACATAAGTGACACTTACCGAATGCCAGGCAGCCCAAGTCAAAATACCCAGCCTCGGCAAAGCCTCATGCCTACACCAGATGCTAACTTTCCATTTACAGTGAGGGGAGCCTCTGGCTAGTGAACAGAGCACTTCCATCTGCTCTCCAGAGTATCCTTTACTCAGGATCTGGGGACCTGCCCTTCAGACTCTGTCATCAGCATGGATCCCACCAAAGAGAAGAAGGAACCCTTCAGGGCTCTGTCATCCAGACCAGGGTGAGACTTGGAAAACTATTCACTTCCTTCCTGCAGAAAGCCCTTCTCTCCCTTCCCCCAGTCATCCTCTGATGTTTTCTTCATAGTGATTTCTGAAGTGATCTTATTTCTTTGTTTATTTTTTAGCATCCTGCAGTTTCCATGAACACAGGACCTTTCTGTCTGGTTCACTGCAACCCTTCCCCCATGCCTAGGAGAGTGCATGGTCTAGAGTAATGCTCAGTGAATATGTGTTAATGCACATAAGGAAGGAAGGTGGGGGAGGGAGAGGATGACACCTTCTAAATGACAGGGATTTTTGAACCCCCAAGAGCCCATGCTCGCTTGCCCAGACCTAGTTACACTTGACCAAAGTCCGTCCCTCAAACTCTGTTTCCAACTTTATTCAGCTTCCCGCCCCCATGCCTCTCGGCTAACCTATTCTTTCTTTTGAGCCAAATTCACTGGCTAGCCTTCAGTTTCTTTCACTTTCAGTCATGCCAGATCTTGTTCTTCCTGCTTAATCCTTAGAGAAATATCCAATCTTTTACCACAATTTATGCAGGTGGCTAATATCATCGATTATTTGATTCATTCAATTCTCAGAGGGTAATCTTTTCTTTAATCCAAATCTTAAGGCCATCTCACTGCAGGCTTCTATATATCATCAATTACATTGGGCAGACTCAAGCGGTGGTGTTGGCACTGCTCTTTACAGATTCTTCTGGAAGCTATGGTGCTGTTAATCTCCTGTGTCCGTGCTATTAGTGCCTGTCAATAATCAACCTCGATCTACCCTTCAACACACCGAAAAGATAAATGCCAGACTTCGAGGAACAAACTAAAGGCAGCCCTCAAAGCCCAGAAAATCTGCTCATTCACCCTGCCAGGGCCCAAGAACTCCTGATTTAGGAGGTTGATCTCTCCTCTAATTCATCCTTAGAATGTAGTACAAAATCAAAAGCCAATTGTTACATTTCTCTGCAGAGGAGAAGACAAAAAATGTTTTTGTTTGACACAGAAGCGATAGAAACAAGACCATGTTTTTCTTTTATGAAACCTCTGAGAGTAATTCATTGAGATCCTGACATTTAATATCACCTAATCACCTCTCCAACAAGATATTTGCTTTGGCTCTATCAGCCTCACATGCAGACATAGCTGCTGCCAGTTACTGGGTCTTGTCGTTAGGTGGGCTGCTTTAAATACCCAAGGCAGGATTTGGCAAGAGGAAGTGGCACCTGCTTTATTGAAAGACTGCTTCATATTTTATCCTCTGAAAGAGAAATGTGCCATGTAAATGTGCTTAAGAGATAATTACCATACATCAAGATGTCCATTCCAACAAGCGTTGTACCAGATGCCCAGTCACACGGTCACTCAGAATGGAGGTGGCAGATGGAAAATTTGAGCTTTTAGAGAAAACAAATTTGTAAACTCCTAAGTGCCTGCCTGCTCTTGGCCAACACAGACCAAGGTACTTTGAGTAGCACCCACTGGCTCAAAGAAGAGATTCATACCTCAAAGAGGGGTGGAGATGATGACATCCAGGTCCCGTTTCCCAGCATCTATGAATCGATATATACAGGATATACTGCCTCAGCCCAGAGATTTTTATGCATCGAGTTAAAAGAAAGAATTTAGTGCGCACTGTCAATCGACACACTAGTTTTGGCTCCCCTGCATCCGGGGAGACATTAACGTAGAAAACTTTTCCTCCCCACTTTTCAAAAATTGAAACAATCATTCCAGCAGTGGGAGCAGGGAAGTCCAAAATCCATAATGCTTAGCAGCTCAGGTACAAAGAAAATGAAATCAGAAATCCAGGGTGTTTTGCTATTACTGCCAAGGGCCTCTCTTCGGTATAACAGCAATCTTTTAAAATTTCACATAGTTCGACGACTCTTACAAATCTGATTGAGTCATTCCCTGTAGAAAATCCTCATGTGACTCCTATTGCCTACAGCTGTGGCTTTCAAATTTCTCTGTGGGGCCTCAAGCTAAGGCTTCCATGGGGTCCGAGGGGGAGGGCTGTGTCTTGGCCCCGACCTCTCTGCTCCGTTCAGAGACATTCTCCTTTCATTTGTTCCACAGGTTGGGCTTCCAAAGTAGGATTATCGACCAAGAGTTTTCCGACTTAGAAACAAAATTTGAAAAGGACCAGCCTACAGGATAAAATCTAGACAAATCCCACATGTTCTTTACCCCACCCGCCCCTCAGAGAGCCCCCAGCACATCCCTCTAGTCCAGCCATTCCGAACAACTTCCCTTTCTCTTACTGTGTCAAGTTTCTCTTCCGTTGCCTCCTCTTGGAATATTCTACCTTCTTCTCTGCCAGGTAGATCTGTGTTCTTGTTTTAAGACGGGGTTCGTATTTTACCATTTGAGTGCTACTCTTTCTGTGTTAGGAGCTATTAGCCATATTCCCATGGCATTTGCGCATGTGCTAATATACATGGGACTGTTATATGGGTCTGAATCTTGGACTAGTCTGCACACGTATAGAAGATAGAGTATTATTTCTTTCCTCCTCCATCTTCCTCCAGGGCCTGGCATGTGGTAGACATTTATTAATTATTTGATGGATTGATGTGTAGCTGTTTAATTCACCACCAGATAGCAAGCTGGCATTTTCCCAAACAGCTTGATTCAGAAGGAATTCAAAGACACAGAGCCACAGTCTCAAACTAACTCAAGCAGCTCTGTGTTAACAAAAAGCATAATGTCTTTTAACTGCTTCTATTAGAATCTGAATTGCATTTTTGTAAAAATACCATTACAACATTTAAAAAAATATTGTACAGAGGTCACACACTGAAAGCCATAGACTATAGTAGTCTCTTAAATTGATTGGCATGATTTGGCTCTGCTAATCTGATTGAGTCATTTTTCCACTTAAAATCCTTGTGCAGCTCCCTGTTGCCTGTGGCTTTCGAACTCTTCCATAGGACTTCAGGGGTTCCTCAGGCACCCCTAAGAGTAAGGTTTCCATGGAGATCTGACTGGTAGAGCTGTGTCTCTGGGCCTCACAGAGGGCCAGAATCAAAGAGGTTCCACAAAATTTAAGTGTTTAAGTGTTTTGTGTTTTAATTTTTTAAGTGTTTTAATTTAATTTTTGTGTTTTAATTTTTACTTGAATGACTTTAGCTGAGCCTGACCCTCCAGTTCACCATAGTCCTCAGCACTTTTTTTTCTATCCATCCTCACCTGCCTGATCCCTGATATCATTTGACTTTGCAACTCAAAACGCACTCCAAACTCAGCCCTCTAACAGTTGTTTTCATTTTTATAGACTGCTTTCCAGGTCCTGAGCACACCCATCTTTGTTTTTATGTAGTTGTAGTCATGTTGCGCATACCATTTTATATTTTCTGTCTTCTCTTAACACTGTAACATAAATATTTTTTCATTATGCGAGACACATCTTTCGTGGTCACTTTTTAAGTGACGAATTTAAGTTAGTTGGCTCTAATTTATTAGATCTTCCATTACTGTTAAAACAGCTTTTTATTTTATGCTCTTAGAAATAATGCTGTGTTGAATATCCTCATATCTATGATTTTTTTCCTAGAAGTAAATATGATTTTATTGATTTTAACAGGTTCTGTATATGTTATTGATTACATTATTTTGATGCAAATATTTTATCAATAGGTTTTTCATTTTTTACATTTTTATGATTAAAATATATTAAGTATTATCCAGCTGAATCTTTTGATCTCTTCTATTGTTAGTTCTTCAGAGTTCATTATTTAAAGTTCACAAGATCTGAGGCAATCTTGGTTCTCTATTGTTTTTGGTTGTTCTGTGGATTCAAAAATATATATTTAACTGTTTCATTTATTCGAGTATATTTGGTATATGTTTAGATATAAATGATATTTAAATAGATATCATTGTTTATTAAATAACTTCTCCTTTGCCCATTGTTTATCATACTTCATCATATATCAGATTATCAAAATAAATAGGTTTATTTCAGTGCTTCTAATTCTCCTCTACTGCTCTATGTCAGATTTTGTACCAGTAGTACACTATTTTAATTATTCTTGCTTTGTAATATGTATAGAATTTATAGCGCTAGTCTTATCCAATCAGAGGTCTTCTTTTTCAAAATATCTTTTCGTGTTCTTAACATTTTGTTTGCCTAGTAAATATTAGAATCATTTTGTCAAATTTTAAGAAGAAACGATTTTGATTTAAAATGAATTAAGTCTTTATACTTAATTTCCTAAGTTATTGCGTGCATTCTAACCATCTTCTATTCTTATATTATTATACATATGTGAGTCTCACTGTTTACTGCTTGTATATAGTAATGTAGTGTATATAGTACATGGTAATATATGTTGTTTATAGTAATGCTACTGACTTTTTATTAGAATATAAAATCTGCCTTCTTTCTAAACTTGTTTAGTTCCAAGTATAAAGTCTTTGTAAATATTTTTCTCTTTTTTCCCAACAATTATTGTTCTTTATATCTTCTGCAATTTGCCTAAAGCAGTATTAAGTTATAATGGTAGTAACATTCTTGTTTTGGGACTATTTTTGAAAGAAAATTTTGGTATTCCAATATTGGTTCATGAGTTGAATAGGTGTGTTTATTAAGTTAAGGTAGTAATCCTTTTACTCAAAATAAAATAAAGGTTTTATTATATATATCTTCTATTTATTATATCTTTGATATATATTGAAATGGACTGTATCATCAAATGTTAGTAGATTTTCTTTTATTGATTTCTTTTCTACATTCCTGGAGTAACTTTCATTAAGATCACATTTGTCACATAGAATAAATTAGATGAAGTTCAGCCTTGTCTGTGTTTTGATACAGTTAGCACAAGAAATAATCTGTTCCTTGAGAGTTCAGAGGAATTCATTAAGTCTGTGTGCCTTGCTTTTTGGGAGTATTCTGAAAATTTTTTAAATTTCTTTCTCTATTACTAGTTTAGTAGGTTTTCATTGTTTCGTTTGGGGTATTTTATATTTTTATTACAAAATATCATTCATTTATTAAGGCTATTAGTCAAGTAACAGGTAATTGGGTATAGTTTTCCTATGTAAGTAGTTCATTCCCTTTTTAAAATTCATGTATGGAATCAGACCTGAACTCTCTCTCATCCAGCTTCCACCACTAGTTTAGCTGAGTGACTTTGACCAAGAAACTTGACTTGTGACACCATTTTCCTTATAAATATGGGTCATGTTACTTAGGTTCCAGGGTTGCTGTGAGGACTACAGATAATATACGTGAAGTTCTTAGCACAGTTCCCATCCTCGGTACATAGAAGGTATTATAGCATTCTCTAATGCTGTTTGTCTCCTTCCTCTTTTGTTCTTAATTGTATTTGCGTGGGCTATCTATTTTTCATAGTCTTTTCAGTATTTTCAGAAGCAACATGTAAGCAGTGAGGAGTCACTGAACATTTCTGAGAAAGAACTCCAGCTCTGGTAATTGAGCTTCTGAGCTGGGTTTGTGAACAGCTGATCAGAAGATGGGCCTATGCCGTGAGAAATGACCCAGTTGACAAGGGGCCAGCTAGACTCTTCTTGCTAAGTGGGATGTAGAGGTGTAGGCTTCACATTCACAGTCAGAGAATACAGGCACCAGAGCTTGGGAGAGGCCCTTTCAAGGGCTCTAGGGAGTGGGAAAGTGACCAACTGCCCCTCAATTGTCCTGCTATAGTGTCCAACCCTTCAGGGCCTGGAAACAGATGCTGACAAACACTGTGACCCAGACTAAGCCCAGCTTTTGAATGAGACAACAAAACAGGCTTTGTTCATCTTTTTGAAATGTGGCCCAATTATGTTTGATTAATAAATGAAACTCTGTGTCCACATAGGAGAGACACTGTAGAGAAATGGTCAGAAAGCGCTTTGTGTAGAAAAAGGCTGATGAAGTTTTCAGGGGGCATTCGTTTGCCTGAAGCTGGTCTAAGACAAAGAGAAATTTTCAGCCTTCGAATCCTTCTCTTGTTTCCCCATCCTCCTTTTTTTTCTTAAACATGTTTAGCTCTTCTGCTTAAGATTTATTTTGCCTCCTTGATGATGGATTTCTGTGTTTATTCTGTCATTTAGGGAAAAAATGCACTATTAAAAACATTCCTAATCTGTTTCTAAATGTCAACAGAAAAATAAGCCAAAATGTTGACAATAGTAATTAATCTAAAGATAATTTATTGAGCACTTTCTATGTATAAAGTACTGCGGTATATGCTATAAGGGAAGAGTTAAGAAGTAAGTAGTCCCTACCCTCAAAAGTCCTTCAGTCCAGTTGGGGAAATGGCAAAATAGTTGACTGGTTATAATACATGAGAAATTAAAATAAATACAATAATTAGGTCGTAAGCCACACCCTATAGACAAATTGCATCTATAGGTCAGTTGATCCACAAATCAATTAGAGGGATCAGCAAGGACTTCATAGGCAAGTTGCATTTAGGTTGTATCTTGGAACATAAACCGGCTTCCTATGAGCATATGTTCCCTCAGACTCTTTTAGGTGAGGCAGCCAATGCACCTGTGCACTACACCCAGATGTCAGCAAACTTGAGTAGCTATTCTGGGCTCTTCCACCAGCCCCGTGTGTGCACACAAGCACACAAACATGGTCTCAATTCACATGTGTTTGCTTTCTTATCCATCACTGTATTTATCCAGACCTAAATCTTCACTCTCAGAGGGCCTCTGGCCCTCCTCAGTTTGATGACCTCCAAAGTTCTGCTTCTTAGATTCGGTCTTTTCTGCATGGTTTATTGTATTGTTCTGCTCCCTTCTTTGAGTTTTAGCCATTTCGTCCACGTTGTCTTGGGGGAGAAACTCTCAGATCTAGTCCTCTGCCCATAGATTCCCCGTCCTGAGCCAGACAAACTTTGTATGGAGGAAGAATTGGAAAAATTCCCTTCATTATCCATCCATGAGTTGTGGAGGTAGTACAGGTTCTCCTTCACCCCCTCTCCCTAGGTGAGGTGAAGGAAACACAGATGAGATGATATGCAATGGAATTCCACCTGTGTTATCTACTGCCAGGCCAGAGTAACTGGAGGTTGTACATCAAGGTCCAGGAGAACTTCAGAGGGCTACCTTAGAATAAATCAGCCTTTCTCAACTAGTACATTTTTTAGAAGTCAGAGTATGGTTTTAAGACCAGCCAAATCTTCTTGCCCCTGTTACAAACTCCTTCTGGGAAAACGGATATGTTTGTTAGAACGCAGTCAGCCACAAGTAACAGAAAACTTAACCAAGAGTGGCTTAAACAATATGGACTTTTACTATCTCACTAAATGAGAAGTTTGGAGATAGCTGGTTCCAAAGTGAGGACAGTGACCTGTTGATGTCACCAGGGACTAGAACACTTCTATCTTTCTACTCTGCCATTTTTAATGTGTTGTCAATGGCTCTCTTTACAGCCACAAGATCAGTACAACAGCTTCACACATTGCCTCCTCATGTGACAACCTGGATGATTTCTTCTGCTCAGAGTACTGTTGACCTGGTTACTAGTGGTATTCAGCTGATAAATTGGCTGGCCTAAAGGGTCCTAGTAGCATCATTCACATATCTGGAAACTTGGAGGGGTGTCTGGAAGGCTGGGACTGTCCACTGGAGTATCCACACATAGCCTCGTCAGTATGGTGGTATCAGAGAGTCAGAATTCTTACCTGACGGCTCAGGGTCCCCAAAGAGACTATTCCTAAAGACAGAAAGTGGAAGCTGCCAGTTTCTTAAGGCCTGGGCCAAGAAATTGGCAAAAGCAACCAGAAACCTTCCCACATTCAAGGGGAAGAGACACAGACATTCACCTCTTAATGGGAGTAGTGTCAGAATTTATGGTCATCTTTGATCCACACATAAGTTATAAACTAAGCTATTATAATAAAGAAACCAAAAATATGGTGATTTAAATCAAATAGATATTTATCTCCCTTACACATAACGGAGTAGAGGTGAACAACACAAGGCTGGTGGTCTGTCCACCAGGCTCTGTAAATGGCCCCAATATCTGGGTCCAAGACAGGTGCTCTGGTGGCTACTCCTTTCCAAGCAGTAGGACGGAGAAGCGAAAATGGAGGTCAAAGTAACCAAACCAAACTTGTACAAGGTAATCAAAAAGTTATACGTATCCCTTCTGTTTGCATTACACTAGCTAAATATTAATCACATGGCCACACCTGACTCAAGTTATTACCAAATGAAAGATGGGGAGAATGGATATTGGGGCGTGATTACTTCTTGGTCTCTCCTGACAGCACAAAAAGAAATAGGTGGTGGGGGTGGTTTATGAATCAGCCCTGTAAGTGCAGGGGGCCTTCACATCCATGGCGCAGTGAATCATGGGGTACTCTGAACATACCTGGAGGTATTGGGCCACTCACCCAAACTGAAGTAAATAATGTTCAGATAACCCCCTATTAGAAGTAGTCGCTTACTTGAATCTCTCATTGAACAGTAATGGTAATTAGCAGTTCGGTTGACTTGGTGGAGTCCTTCTCCTTAGAAATATCTGATGTGGTGTCTTACTCTGAACGTCACAAAGACCACAAAAGAATTTGTTGATGAGGAGTGAGCTAAATAGATCACTAAATGGTTTATCAACCATAAATATAAAGCAGATCTAACTGGTCTTAAAACCATTCCTGTGAGAAAGGCCTAACAACAGTATTAGCCTGATCTAACCAACAAACCCCACCTCACTAGGGAATTGATAAAGCCCTTCCCAGGAGAAGGTGGCATGTGTCATGGGTGCTCACTGGAATTTCTTCTGCCTTCTTCCTGGTTCTGAGAAACTCACTGGTCCACTTTTGCATCTGACTCCAAAGCAGATCGGAAGGCTCTCTTGCTTGTATCAGAGCTGATGCTTCAGTGGGGAGAGCTCTCAGCTTCTGCCCACAAGTGCTCAGAGTTCAGCCATTTTAGCCAGCACCAATATTAGTTTCATAAGTCTAGAAGCAGCCCTGTTCTTGACTGCTTTATATATTGGGGTTCTGAATATACTTTTGCTTAACAAAATGTGTTCCAAAAAAAAAAAGATTGATAGCTATTGGCTTAGGAGGCTCCTTAGGCTCAGGGCACAGCCAGCTCTTACTCTCTCATATATTTTCACAAAAGAAATAAATGGTCTTTCCACTGGCTCTTAAGGAATAATTTAATAATATATTTGGGGACATATTTGAAATGGAATAAGAGTATTATGACTCTAGACTTCATTTATCTATAGTTAAATCTCTTTAGCTTTCTCTATTCTTTACTGAATAGCAGAAAAGGGTGACAGAAAAAAACATGGATTTTCTACTCAAAAAACATGGGTTTCAGTACGCTATCTCTGCCACTTATTAGCTATATGACCCTGAGCAACCTATCAAGATCATTGAGTCTCCTCTTTCTCATGTATAAAATAAGGATGATAATAATAATTCCTACAATATGGTGCTACGACGAGGGTTAAGTTAGCTAGTTTATGTAAATTACTAAACGTGGTGCCTAATACTATTAATAACCATTATTTATTGATCCCTTACTATGTGACATTTACTCTCTAGGTCAGTGGTTGACCCTTGGGAACTTGTTAAAAACGAAAATTCTCCTCGGGCCTCACCCTGGACTCACTGAATCAGAAACTCTGGGGGTGGGAATCTAGCTATCTGTTTTAACAAGCCCTCCTGGTGATTCCAATACCAAAGTTTACAAACCATTGGCCTAGGTGTTTAAAAAACGTAAACTATGATTTTCACAACCACATTACACTATGGCTAATAATCTGTGCTGAAAAAAATGCAGACATGCCCTCTTCTATTTTGTCTGATGATAGTCCCAGGGTCTTACTGACTTAGTCACACCTGTGACATTTGTGGCTCTCAGAACCATTCCTTACAGGGAGATGGAAGGTAGCAGACTTGGGAACACGAAATCTCTCACTTCACCCAGAGGGTCTACATCTGTCTATGTCAAACACTTCGTGAAATGCCTGGTGAGAACTCGGCCACTCCAGAAAGAGTGAATAAGCTCCTCCTTGGTGCAGCCCCAGCACCTGGGGCCACTATCTCTCCAACTTGTCATTGTGTGTTCTGTCTGTCCCCCAATAAAATACGAGCTCCTTGAGGGCAGGAACCATGTCTTAATCATCTCTGTGTTCCCAGTGTCTGGTACACATAGTAGACACCTAATAAATGGGTGGCAAATGAATGAAGCGTCAGCCCCAAATCAGAGGGGCGTTTGTTTCAGAGGCATTCAGGTGGTAGGCGTGCCCTCACAGCCAATATATCTCTGGTTCTGGTGGCAAGCAGGCAACAGGATTGCCTAGGGACCTGTGAAATGTTACCTGAACCACACCTCCTCCATCCATCGGCTGGGTTCAGTGCCACAAGGAAGGCTGTGTGACGGACTCAGGGCAAATCAGAACCACATTAGGAACAACCTAGAAAAGCAAACTGCGAATATCCATTTCTTTTCTCTGTCGTAAATTGTTTCTCCAGTTGCAGGCAAGGTTGAAATGAGCTTTGTCTGTTGATAATTTGGATAAAATAACTCTCCTATTTCACGAATTCCGAACAGTGGAGGACTGGATTCTGCTCTAGGCTGTAGAAAATGAACAAAATGTTCAGTGGGGGTAGGTAGGGACTGGGTACAGTCTTAGCTGAGGAAGAATTTGGCCCAGCTCTGAGGCTTTCCCTGAGCTGTTCCTGCCTGTCATGTCTTTTCATACTGGGTGAGTGCAGGAAGCCATTCTGCTCTCCAGCCTTTCTCCTACCCACTGCCTCTTATGCTGGAAGCCATTCATCTAGCTCACTTAAAAGAACGAGAATAAATATAGATTTCTTCTTCCACGCATTAATTTATGGAACTTTCCTATTTCTTTCTCATTGCAATGTTCCCACCTGCTGCGGTCACATTCAACTTCATTGAAAAGCAGCAGGAAATTCATCCTTCACTAGAAACTTTGTTAAATTCAGACTATGAGAGGAAAAACTATCCTCGTTTTAGTCTCCCTCTCTAAATGCAGGTGTAGACAGTATGTAATGGGCTATGGTGAGAGGCCCCCATAATGAGGAGAGCAGGCATCCTTTAAGAGTTAAAGGAGAAGAATCAGATAAGAGTGTCTAAGTTAAACCATGAGCAGACATGACCTTGAGATGTAGTCATAAGTGGGTGATGGCCAAATTCCGATCATAACAACTAGGGTGTGTCCTCTAAAGTTGAATGTTTGTTGTAAAGCTGCCGCCTATTTGTAACTTATTGTAACCTGGCCGAAGGAAGAAAATGTACATAGAAGGGAGTGATAGCTCTATGACTCTGTCTGTTAAAGTCCTTCACATATACCCCTTTGTTTCAACTCTGTGCTTGCCGGATAACATCCAGTTCATATTATGGCTTCTCAAAAAGACTATCCTACACGTGGAGACGGCTGCACAGCACGCAAGAGTTTACATAAAGTCTACTGACTTTCCTATTACTCGCTGTTGAGCATGTCTCAGTTCCTCTGGTTGACCCCCTTTCCCCTCATCACCAAAATAAGGTCATAGATCAGTAAAGGAGAGGACTATACTCTGGACATGGTCAAACCAACATCCTAGTTGACAAAGCTCTTGAATTCAACTGTGGAAAGGTGATTTTTCTTCCCCATCTCTGTCTTCAGAGGGGCAGTGTTAAAGTTAAATAACAATCTTAGACTCTTCTTATTCTTACTAAGGTGAATTGTTAGTTTTTTTAAGCATTCTTTTGAAGTGATTTTATTCCCAAATTTTCTAATTTTTGTTCATTATATATTTGAAAAGGATTTCAAATTGCCTGGTGATAGAAAATGAAAACACTACAAGCTATACACTCCAACCTTAAAAATGTCTATAATATAGCATCATAAAATATAATTAGAAATCCATTCCAACATCACATTACAGATCTATGACTTAAAGGTAATTTCTGTCATTTGAATATGATGGTGAGCTGATGGCTGAATTGGATTCTTAAGATAAAAGCAATTCATCCTGCATTAGGAGTTATTACCTTAATTGAATAATATCTGGATAATGCCAGTAGTAATGCTATTACCCATTATCTTGGTGATGTTCATACCCCCTGTTTCCAGAGAAAATATAGCCCATTAAATGGATGGAAGGATTAAATAGAAAAAAGCTGCAAGTTTTTGATGGCTTGTTACTCCAAGGTCAAGACAAAGGAATGGCTGAAACCTTGAAATAAGGCAGAGGGCCTGGCCTGGGCTAATTGCTTAAAAAAAAAAAGATTGCAAGAGAAGTCCTTTCAGCCATGGCAGAGTACCTTGGGTTTCCTCAACAATATGTTTCTCTGAAACTTAGCCTTCATTAATTAATTTATTTATTCCCTTAACTGTTCATTCCTTCGACCAACTCATTCATTCATTTAACCAACATATTTTGTGCACCTTCATGAAACCATAAATTGTGTCAGACCATGGAGAAACAAAAATGATTTAGTCAAGGAGGGCGGGTCAAGGCTTAGTGAGAACCTACTATATCTCAGACACTATAATGGGAGCTTCCAAACAATATCTGATTTATTTTTCGCTGCAATCTATAAGGCAGGTAGAGTTACTATACCCATTTTATATATGAAGAAATTAAGGGTGAGACAGGTGAAATGACTTGCCTAAGGCCTCGTAGCTAGAAAGGGATTTCTCTCTTTGATTTCTCTGACTTTGGGAGTGAGTTTTCCTAGGCCAGGTCTACTCACTCACAGCAGGGCCCAACTACAAGGAATAGAGAATCCAGGCTCCTATTATCATTGGAATTAAACTGTTCCTTAATTGTCACACTCAGGCGCACTGAAGTGTCTGTTTTTTGGCTTAAAATGTAAAAAGTTACAGTGGTTATCTGTGGGTGGTATACAAGTTGTCTTTATATTATTCTTTTTTCCTATCTCTATTTTCTAAATGTTCTACATTGAACACATTTTTGTAATAAGGAAAACTCCATTGTAAAAATGTTCTTTAAAAAAAAAAACCTAAACTAAACATAGTTTCCATCAAAACAGCAATTCTTTCCTCAGCACCTGAGTAAGGAAATGTTCAATTGAATTACAAAAAGAAGGAAAAAAAATCGTTGATAGGCTCCAACTTCAAACTTCTAAGCTATTTATTTTCTCCCTTTTGCTTTGGGAGATGCTGTTGTGCCAATGAAGATAGACTGGAGACATATGGACAGTCTTGCGTTTCAAAAACCATAGTTGTTTTTATTGTTATAGCTTCAAGCATAGATTATTTCCATGATTTATGCTTCAGGAATCTTCAAGTGCAGGAAAATTGCCCTATAGTTAGAGATGATTGGATTACTGATATTCTCTTCCTAAGGAAAAAAAAAAAACATCTCATCGGATAAGCCCAAGTGACAACAATGTCTGAACACTCAGCCTGGGTTGTAAAAGTAAGGAATTGCAGGTAGGCCTTGAGGTCAGTTTAGTGAAGTTCAGTGGGAACGAGATGGTCTAAGAACTGAGATTTTTCAGCACCATTTGCCAAAACACTGAATCAGCATGCCCAGATCCAGCATTCATGAAATCTCCTTAGATATACATTTTATGCTTCATTAGGCCATCTTCATAAGAGGCAGCATGTTCATTACAATCTTCAATTTGGATTATTTTCTTAAACAGTAATAATAATAATGGAAATAGTTCACATAGTTTTATGGTTCATAAGGTGTTCTAACATTTACTCTTCACGACAACCTCACGAGTTAACTTAGTCCCATTTTAGAAGAAAGTGAGGCCCAGAAAAGCTGACCAATTGGCCTGAGGTCACACCACTAGAAAGTGGAGAGACCAGGATTCCGATCAGTTCTTCAGACTCTAACAGCTATTCTCCTTCCACTCTCCCTTCTAATGACTGGAGTCACACCACTAGAAAGTGGAGAGACCAGGAATCCGATCAGTTCTTCAGACTCTAACCGCTATTCTCCTTCCACTCTCCCTTCTAATGACTGGTCTTTCTCATTTTATTTTCACTAAATTCACTAATTGAAAGGGCAAATAGGGACCATTGTATTAATTCCTACTGCTGTTACAACAAATGCCCACAAATTTTGCAGCTTAAGCAACACAAATTTATTCTCCTATAAGTTCTGGAGGTCAGAAGTTCAAAATGAGTCTTATGGGGCTAAAATCAAGGTGTTGGCCGAGGTGGTTCCTTCAGGAGGCTACAGGATGCTTTTTGCCTCTCCGGGAATAGCAGCAGCTGGTGGTATGGCATTCCTTGGCTTAAGGTCACATTATTCCAATCTTTGCTTCTCTCCTCACGTCACCTTGTTGTCTTCTGTAGTCAAATTTCCCAGTGCTTCCTTCTAATAAGGACACTTATTAGAAAATCCAGAATAATCTCTTTATCTCAAGATCCTTAACTTAATCACATCTGCAGAGTTCTTTTGGATATAGAAAGTCATATTCACAGGTTTCAGGAATTAAAACATAGATATCTTGGGGGGCCATTATTCAGCCTACCACAGGAATATTTATTTCACGTATTGAGTGGTCCTTAAATGTAAAATTCTCTGAACTTAAATTTAGAGCATAGCTCTTTTTAGTTTTCTATTTTCAACCTTTCACTTTTGAGGGCCTTAGGGCTTTAGTGTTTGCTTGTTTGCTAGCTTTTAAGCAAATTTAACTCTGAATGCTGTTGAAGTAACTTACCTAAAACCTGATTCTTCTACTGTCTTCTGGGATGGAGGCAGACAGCAGAATTTTTCTGGGTTTGGAAAGGGCTTTCTTTACTATTAAGCCTCTCCTGCTTGCTGCCATTTATTGAGCACGTACTACGTGTCAGGAACTGTGCAAGCATTCTGCATTTACTTGTAGCTCATTATATCTTACCACAAGCCTGTAATGTAGATACTATTATCTCTATTTTACTGATGAAAGATCAAGGCTTAAAGAGTTAAGCAACATGTTAAGCCACAGAGCCTCTAAAACCCTCGCTCTTAATACCATGCTGTTGCAAAACTGGGTAATTCCCAAACCCGAGTAACGTATGGATGTCTTTTAAAGGGCATATATAGGCTCACAAACCCTCAAGGATGAGTTATAAGTATTTTCATCATTATGTTATTTAAATATGTGCAAAGAAAAGTAGGTATTAACTCCTTATACTGATAGCTCTCATATGACTATAAAGGCAAAATAACAATAATAATAATAATAATAACACAAACTAAACTAAAAACCTTTTAAAATGCTATTTAAGAGCATAGTTTTAATGTGGTGGATGATGCTGTGTTGCCGATATTAAATGACTGTTCACAATCTCCATGTGATGTTGACTGCCTTGACCCAGGTCCTTTGAAGTTTGGTGTACCTGTACACCAGGGTCCTTGGGCCTAACTCACTTCTCCCATTACTGTCCCAACCACTAGCATGACACATATCATTCGCACTTTACCTGGCGAGAATGACATTCAATGACATTTATAGATATCGTTGTCTCTCTTTTTTTCCACTAACTGTAGCCGCTAGGTTCTCTGGGCAGCAGACTGAGTCAAGATTAGCCTACAGGATATTATCAGAGAATGCTTTTGGGAACCACACCTGTGGAAGGGAGAGGGCAGAAGCAGAAACAGGCAGGAGAGATCGAGCTGGGTTACAGGCCCAAAGAAGGCCTCTACCA
Organism: Pteropus alecto; assembly: GCF_000325575.1. NCBI lineage: Eukaryota > Metazoa > Chordata > Mammalia > Chiroptera > Pteropodidae > Pteropus > Pteropus alecto. The sequence continues at coordinate 4,930,647 of NW_006431079.1, forward strand.
ATCCGCTGGGTGGGGAGTGCCTCTACAGAGATGTCCTGACTTGGGGGCAAGGGTCCCAGCCTTTGTGCCCCTGGAAGGAGGCAGTTCCATACAATCAACGCAATCTCCAAAAAGAACTGACCTCTGGGGGCTGCCTTTTAGCTTCCTTCCCAGCAGCTAAAGAGTGATCTGGGCAGAGCATCACGCAGTCCACCATACTAGCCTACAGTAAAGTTGTGCAGAGCAGCAATAGGACCTAAACACAAATGCTTCCCAGCCTCAGAAATTGTCTGGTGGTACTTGATTATAAGATCTTCAAGATCATCCATAATATACTTTGATTTTTAAAATTATTATAAACATATTAAATGTTTAAATTTCTATAGAGAACTGAGACCCTAACATATTCACAAACCCTTAGGGTTCCTCAGACCTTACTCTGAGAAAGAATGTTGGGAGGCATCCAGTTACCTCTGTTGTGATATCTCCATAGCATGAAAATCACAAAGTTTTATGAATTCTTCTTTGGGTAGCAGTAATAATAACTTCCAGATCCTCTCCTAATTCACATGTAACATTTGGGAATCAAACTTTCATTTATTAAACATTCATTTAATATATTTGATCAAGTAACTATTATGAGACAGGTGCTTCACTAGACACCATCCGGTAAGAAAGACATAAGTGAACAAATAATCTTGCAAATAATAATGCAACATGATCGAGGCATGGAAAAGTATTATTTGAAAGTCTGGGGAACGTCAAGAAGGTGTTACCAAGGGCAAGGAGGTGGGAGAAATGGGAAGATGTTGAGCAAAGAATACAAAATTATAGTTATGCAGGATGAACAAGACTGGAGATCTGATGTACAGAATGGTGAGTAAAGTAAATAATACTGTATTATATATTGAAAATTTGCTAAGAGTAAATTTCAGATGCTCTCTCCAAAAAAGAAAAAAGTTAACTATGTGAGGAGAGGAATATGTTAATTAGCCTGAATGTGGTAATCATTTTACTATGTAAATGCGTATCAGAACATCACATTGTACACCTTAGATACAGAGGTTCCCCCTTATCTGTGGTTTCACTTTCGCGGTTTCAATTACCGCCCCCGCCCCCGTCAACTGTGGTCCAAAATATTGAATGGAAAATAATTTGTATGTTTTATGTTATCCATCATTCTGAATAGCATGATGAACTCTCATGCCATCCCACTCCATCTTGCCTGGGACATGAATCATCCCTTAGGCCAGAGTATCTGTTGTATACACTTCCCACCAGCGAGTCACTTAGTAGCCTTCCAGGTTCTCAGATCTACTATAGTATCTCAGTGCTTGTGTTCAGATAAACCTTATTTTACTTAATAATGACCCCAAACCACAGGAATAGTGATGCTGACAATTTTGATATGCCAAAGAAAAGCCATAAAGTGCTTCCTTTAAGTGGTGATGCTGACAATTTTGATATGCCAAAGAAAAAGCCATAAAGCGCTTCCTTTAAGTGAAAAGATGAGTATAGTACAATATTTTGAGAGACCACATTTACATAACTTTTATTACAATATATTGTCATAACTATTCTATAATTAGTTATTGTTCTTAATCTCTTACTATGTCTAATTTATAAATGAACCTTCATCAAAGGATGTACATATAGGAAAAAACATAGTCTATATAGGGTTCAGTACTATTCATGGTTTCAGCATCCACTGAGGATCTTAGAACATATACCTAGAGGCTAACTGGGGACATCTGTACATAAATTCTATTCAAACAAAAAAAACAACAACAAAAATAGGCTTTTCAGCTTTGTTGCTTGAGAGGAAAGAAATAAGAGCATTTCAGGCAGAGACACACAAGCCATGAACCAACTGGGACATAACAGGTAGTGTAGGAGCTTTAGGCTGAAAGGTAGATCAGCAGAAGCACAGTGAAAGATGTGGAGAGATGCAAATGCATCTGAGTGATGATAGTTACCCTATTCATTACTGTTCACCCGGCTCTTGACTTATATTATCTCATTATTAACCCACTAGAGGACACTCCCCACAAGAACAGGAGCTGTGTTACCTTGTCCACTGCCCTACGCCTTGTGCCTAGAACAATCTCTGACCCATAGAAAGAGCTCAATAAATACGTTTTACACATGGGGAATCCGTTCAGAGAGGATGAGTGACTTCCCCAAATTTACACAGCACATAAGTGGCTGAGACAAGATTCGAATTTCAGTCTGCCTTATTCCACTACGCTGCTCTTTAACCCCTGCTCTGTGATGCCACCGTGATAACTAAACTAAAACATGGAGATTTCACAGTCTGGGAACCTTCTGTTACTGTGGAAGGCGTGCGTGTGTGCGTGTGTGTGTGTGTGTGCGTGTGTGTGTGTGTGTGTGTGATCTTAAATTCTTGGTAGGGACACTCCTTTAGTGTCAGCTGGCAACACAAAATTTCTCCTGTTACCTTTATGGTAATCTCTAGGAGCATATGGAGGTCTCGGGAATGAGAAGGGTTAAGCTTTTAGAGTTTATCAAGTTGTTTCTTTGCATTTAAATAGCACCATTTAAGAAAGCAGCATTTCTGGAATCTGATTTGATGCTACCGTGCTGAGCACCTTAAGGCACTCTTATTTCTCCCCCATCCAGGTCATTTGGAGCTTCATTATTTAATAATTTGAAAGCTTTTTCTGGAAATCAGTGGATGAAGGGAGATGATGAACTGAAATGTTTTTTATATTTTAAGGACCCAGCAAAACAGGCTGACTGTATAATACCTGAGTCAGAAGCTTCCAATGGGGAAGGAGAGGAGAGAGAGTTCTCGTGTGTAAATGAGTTCTCACTTCCTTTCGAAACTGTTTTTATTTTAAAGATAATAAAGCCTAACAGGCTTTTAAATTGTCAAGTAGAGAAGCCATCAGATGTCTTCTCAATTTTACCCCTGCACTAGCTCTTCTGCACCCTCTCCCCACCTTCTGCCTTGACTCCAAGCCCGTTACCTCTAGACATTTGCCCTCACCCCTTGCACACACAGTGAAGGCCACACACACACACACACACACGTGCACGCACACCCTCAAAAGCCTTCATCACTATCCAGTTGAGAAAACCTCAGGAAACAGCCTCTAAGTGGCCCTTTCTTCCCATTTTTTTAATGGCAATATGTTCACATAGTTCTAAATTGGAAAGGTATATGAAGTTATACAGTGAAAAGTTTCATTGTTTTCTTTGTTCCCTGATTAAAGTTCCCCTCCCCTGAAGCACCTCATTTTTGTCAAGTTCTTATGTATTCTTCTATAGATACTTTATGCAAATAGAAATACATGCACGCACCCTCGCACTCATGCATGTGCGTGCACACACACACACACACAATTTTATCCCTACCATTTCTTTGCACCATGTTTGCTAGATTATTATACAAGTAGATTATTACACAAACTGTTCTATACTTTGTTTTATCATTTCATGTATTTTAGAGATAATCGCATGAGAGATGCAGGCATCCCCCGTTTTTCAAAAGTTCCGCTGCTACTTCACTTTTACGAAAGACCCACACTGGTACCTTTTTCGCTAACTGAAAGAAATCCAAAGAGGATTTTTACTTTTATGAAAAAAGGTAAAAAACGGAAATAGCATGTGGCATTTGTTTTGCAGTGAGCAGATATAGAGACAGCATGCGCCCCGAACAGGGAGAGTGGCGCCGCCAAGCGCCTTCCCCGGGAACTACGCTCAGCGTCTCAGCCTTACGCCGCCAGAGCTTTGCACTGTCTGTGAGCATCTGTGCTTTATCTCGATTTATTTTGTGCATCCGTTAGCAAGATGTGTCCTAAAGCAATTGCTTTTTCACTTTATGCCATTTCGGTTTACAAAAGGTTTCATAGGAGGGCTCTGCTTTCAGAGAGCAGGGTAAATATAAAATATATATGTAGCTCTTTTAATGATGAACCCATCATTAGATGGTTATATGGTCTAAAGGCCATACAGCAATGTAAAAAAAATACACATATACTTTTATATCTTTTTTTTACATTGCTATATGATCTTTGGGTTCATAAATGATATATCTAAGATATATTAAATGATAAAGCAAGATATGGAACAGTTTGTATAATCTTTTGTGTAATAATCTAAGCTGACATTGTGCAAAGAAATGGTAAGGATAAAGAATGTGAGTGTGTGTGTGTGTGTGTGTGTGTGTGTGTGTGTGTGTGTGTAAGCTATGATCTCAGCTATGTGACAATGTGACAAAGACATACATCTATACAAATGAATATACAAATCGATGGCAACTCCTGGGTAAGGACACTGGGATTATGGGTCTTTTTGCCTCTCTCTCTCTCTAACTTTCCATAGTATAGTTATGTTATTTTTTACATTTTTAAAGACCTTATTTTAGTATGTAAGGTATATTTTCATCTTGACAGAGTTCTTTCTTGGTCCTTTTCATATGTATTTGCACCTCTATCTTAGAATAATTATGTCCCTTTATCAGTGAAGCTTTCCTCCACACTCTATTTAAAATTGCAACATCCTTCACTATCCAACCCTGGCCTCCCTCTCTCTATCTCTCTTGCATTATTTTCTGCAAAAAGCTAATGTTTAGTACACTGTAACAGTTTTTTTGTTTATGGCTGCCTCCTCACTCGGGAGTGAAAGCTCCTTGAGGGCAGGGACTAGTGTCCTTTTTGTTCAGGACTCAGTCTCCAGCACTCAGAGCAGAGCCTGGCACAGAGTAGGGGCTCTGTCGACATTTGCTGGATGAATGAATCCTTACCATTGGGTCCCAGCAACACCACTAATCAATGGTGTCTGCGGCTACCATACCCTGTCTTTCTCTTCAACCTCTTGCACTGGCTGGAGGGCCATCTTTCCTCTTGGGTCTGGATTTCACTTCTCCTCTTTTCAAGGACCCCTACCCCTGCAAATGCTCCCTCTCCCTTCCCCCGCAATAGTAATCTCTCTTTCGGTACTAGATTATACCATTCCACATACAAACTTGCCCTAATGTCACTCATAGTCTACAAAATAATCACATGTCCTTCCTGCTACTGTCAATTTTCTCAACTTCCCACACAGCCAACTCCCCAAAAAGAGCTCTCTGGACTCCCTGGCTGCATTGCCTCGCTGCCTTGTTTTTCTTAAACCGGCTTCAATCGCATTTTCATAAGTGACCAACAGGGCAGTGGTGGCAGCAGTGAGCAAGTAGCAAGGCTGGCAGCAGTGGAGGCTAAACTTTATTAGTCTATGCGGCAGTGAGCAGGGGTCAGTGGAGGCATCAGGGAGACAGTGTGGGCAGTAGGGGGATAATGGGGTAGCAAGGGACAATGAGGACAGTAGGGGACAGTGGGGGAAGTAGGGACATTGGGGATTGCAGGGACAGAAAAGGGGAAAATGGAATCAGCACAGGGGCTCTGAAGAGGCCCTAGGGGAGATTCTTAGTGTCCTTCTGCCTCCTCTGGCTATACCATCTTCCACTAGTTGGCTCTTTTCCACCCTCTTTGTCTCTACTCACTCCCCAAGTACTATGTGCTGTGGTTTTAACTACCAGCTATATGTTCATGACTTTCAAATTTATACCTCTAGCCTAGACTTCTCTCTTAAACTCCGGCCTCATAGCTTCAGCGACCTACCTGATACCTTCCCTTGGAGTCATCCTTGACACATCTTTGTTTGACACCCCATATCCAAACCATCAGTCAGCAGATCTTGTTGCTTCTTCTTTTAAAATAATGTCTTGTATCCAGCATCTTCTCAGCCCCTCTGTTGCTCTCTCCTGGTTCAGTGTCGCCTGACTGGTCTCCCTGCTTCCCCCTTGCCCTACGACGCTTTACTCTTTCGCACCAGTCAGAAGAATCCTCTAAACACATACATCAGATCATAGCATTCCCGCTCTCCAGCCTCCCAGTCCCACAGCACTCACAAGAAGTGCCCCTAACACCCCCTGGGAGGGCCGCAAAGGCCAGAGGCTTCCTCTAACTTGTCACTAATTAATTTTTTAATTAACTAATCCATTATTTATCCCTTAATCATTCCTGGCATACCTCCCCCAAGCAGGGCCACTGCTGGGGACACAGGGAGGACACTAGTTTCCAGGACTTGACAGGAGCTGTCCTCAGAGGAAGGTGAGGAAGGGGAGACAGGGAAGAGGAACAAGGGGTGTCAACTGCTGTGCCTTTAAGACCACCAGAAATGGGCAGCATTGGGGTGCTGCCCTTACAGTTGCCTTACAGGCTCCTTCAGCCAGACCTGGCCCAGCTCATCCTCTCTCCAGGCTCTAGCTTGGCTTCTTTGCAGCCCCAGCCTGTTTGAAAGCAGACAGCCTGCTTAGCATGCTCTCTCCTGTGCGATGTCAGAATCCTGCCTGGCCTGGCCCCTGTTTTACTTCTCTCCTCCAGCGGTGGCACTAACAGCTTTCTAATTGCTGGAGATGGGCTAGGAGGCAGGGAGGAGGGCCTAGGAAGATCAGGTCGTGAGGAGCTGGCAGGATGGGAGAGACAGACAGGCCCCACTGACCTATTCAGCCCCCTGTTTGACTCAGAGGAGAGGCAGGCGTCCGTGAGCATTGTGAGAAACATGATAAAAATCCAGAAAATGAGGTTAAAATCCAGGATTGGCACTTCAGTCACCAAAGGACAATCTAAATCGATGCACATGGCTAACAGAGGCACACAGGTCATGGGGTGAAGCCCGTCCGAGAAGCTTTCCACTTGCCAGCGACAGGCAGATGCAGATGGAGGGGCAGTGGGGTGGCCCCAGGTGGCTCTGTCGGGCCCTTCCTCTCGGGCTTCAGAAACGCCAAGCTGTTTCCACAAAACTGTCTCACGGGAAAATTGTTATCTACGAGCATTATGCAATTTTCCCATCAGAATTACAGGCTGTGTTTGAAAAGAAAAATAAAAATAAATTGCATTTGAAATGCTTTTCTGCGACCACACCATCTTCTTGTGAATGGGCTTCAGATATCTTTTCTGGCTTTGAAGTAGCCGATCAGAAGCAACTTGTGAAGGCGGCGTCTTCCCAGGACACAAGGCGTGCTACGGGCGCTTATAAACAGCCAGCCCAGGTTTCTGGAGTGTCCACCTGAAGCCAACTCAGAACCTGTGCGCTCTGACCACGGTTCGTCAAGTGACCTGTGTGTCCTGTTTCTTCCCTCTCCTTCTACTACCTGGAAGTTCTAGCAGTTTCCTGGCTGGCTCTCTCCTACTGCTTTCCCCGTGCCTGCCAGCTCAACGCCTAGGTCTCTTAGTGTCACTTCACACAGCTTTGTCTCTGCCCTAGGCCGGTGGAGTGCTGGTGGATTGAGGCTCAGAAGACACTGGCCCCTTCCTCATTACAGCCTCTCATTCATGTAAAACATATTGGCTGAGCATGTTCCAAGCACAGCTCTGGTCACTGATAGTACAGCCGTGAGCAAGACAGACCCTGTCCTCGTGGAGCCCCTATTCAGCGGGGGCTGAATAAAAAGTAAATAAGCAAAATACACAGTGTACCGGACAGTGACAGATGGATGCTATGGACAAAAGATAATCATGTAAAGTGATAGGGGCATGCTGGGTGGAGGACGGGGCAGAGAATTGCTGTTTGAATAGTGTGTTCAGCAAAGGCTTCGCTGAGAAGGTGACGTTTGAGCAAACGCCTGATATCTTTAAGAATAGCATTCCTGGCACAGGGAACAGCAAATGCTAAGTGTGCCTGGCACATCTGAGAAAAAGTTGACATCTAGGAAGACCGAAACAAAGTGAGCTAGGGGGAGAGTAGTAAGAGATGAGGTTAGTGGAGCAGGGAAGATCCTGAAGGGCCGTGGGGGACATGGCAGGGTCCCCACTTGCTGTGAGCTGTGAAGCCATTGGAGGATTTTGACCAGAGGAATGGTGTGGCTGCCGTGTGAAGAAGAGTCTGGTGGAGGTGGGGAAGGAGGCAGAGAGAGCAGCCAGTAAACGATTGAAACAATCTGGGTGGGCGATGATGGTGGCTTGGGCTAGGATGGTGGCAGGGCAAGTGACGAAAAGTGGTTGGCTCCTAAATACATTTTAGAAGTGGAGTCAACAGGTTGTGCTGATGGATGTGGAGTGTGAGAGAAAGAAGGATGAGGAATGGGAAGGATGTTTTGCCATTGCATGGGAGAGGAAGGAGGAAGGCCAGGATTGCGGAGGGGACGATCAGGAGTTTGATTTCAGACACGCTGAGTTTGAGATGCCAGATAGACATCCAGATGGAAATGTTAGATAGTTGATATACAAGTCTGGAATTCAGAGGCAAGGTTGATATAGAAGACTAAACTTTATTAGCCATCGTTGTACATTTACTTAGTATTTTAAGGCATGGGATAAGATGAGATAACCAAGGCAGTGTGGGTAGAAAAAATGACCAAAGGCTTGAACCCAGGGCATTTTAGTGTTTGGACGAAGGTGAAGAGGGGTCAGCACAGAGGACTGACAAGGGATGGCCAATGAGGTGAGAAGAAATTGAAAGACAGGAAGTTCCAGCACAGAGTAGAAAGTGTTTCAAGGCAGAAGGAGTGACCAGCTATGTCAAGAGCTGCTGAGGAGTCATGGAAACTAAGAGGTAGGCACTGACCACTGGCAGTGGAGAGCTCATTGGTGACGTTGGCCAGAACAGTTTCACAGGAGAAAGGTGAGTCTCAGTTACTTCATCTTAGAAATGGGACCATGCATTTGCTTACCTCAGGGACTAGAGTACAGACCACATGAGATCATGGGCAAACTGTAAAGCACTACCGAATACGAGTTATCTGCTTTCATTTATGATCCAATAAACCCAGAGCCTGTTGAAATGATGGGAGGGGCTGTTGGGCCCAATTGGTTTTAAAGATGTTTATAGCTCTATTATTACCTAATAAAATGGCTCGTTTCCTGCTACTCATCCCCAGGACTCTCAGCAAAGGATGACTTTCCACTCTCCTTCAGAGCTGGAAGCCATCAGGATTGATATTTTTTAATGGGTGGTAAGTGGAGATTCTGGGAAAGGGTAGAAGCAAAAAAGTGGAACTAAACAGCGCTCATTGGGGTCCTAAGGCAAAATGCCGTGCGCTGCCCTTCCAGGGGAAACCCGGGGACCCTGCACCTCACAGCAAGGGCTCTTTGGAGAAAACTGTCAGCCGGGGGCAGCCATGCTCTTGCTGAAAACACAAGCAAAACCAGGAGAGGATGAGAGAGAGTTTGAGAGGGAGAATAGTCAGGGAAAGTGGAAAGAGCATACGTTTTGGATTCAGACACACCTGTATTGGAATCATGGTTCCTGGGTGGTCTTCCACAAGTCATGTGACTTCTCTGAACCTCAGTTTCCTCATCTGCAAAATGAGATAATAGTTATCCTCAAAGGTTTTCCTAAGAAACCAGCTGATGGATGCACAGAAATGCATGATGGGGCAGCGTGTTTATGTGCATAGGCATGTATCACTGCATGAGCAATTAGTGTCATTGAGTTTCCTCTTCTTTAGAAGTAGACAGTTTCTCTCCAACTCAGAGACCCTGTGCTCCCCCCTCTTCAACAAAACCAGTTCTCAGGACAGCATTAATATCAACAGTATGGTGAACACTGTCTGATAATTCTGTAAGTGTGGCTGCGATATTCAGCACTCAGAGTAGGCTCGGATATGCCTTTAAGAGCAGCAGGGGCACGGGCTAGAAGTGAGGCCTGACCTTTCAAGCGTGCCTGGCCCCCTGCACTGCAGCTTACTCTTCCCCCTAGTCCCCCCTAGTCTCCTAGTCCCCCCACCCTCCTGGTGATGGGTGTGGTCTACAGAGTCAGACTGAGATTTAAACTCTAGCTCTGCCATTGACTGTGTAACTCTTTTGGCTAAATAAATGTGTCTGAGGATTAAAAAGCAGATACCTACCTTGCAAATGTGCCGTAAAGATTAAATAAGATACTATATATAAGGTTATTAGCAAGAGCCTTGCACATACAAACAGTAGATCACTCTTTCTGTTACTGTTGTTTCTACTCCTTTCAATTATTTTCCCTCTCTGATTATGGATGGCATCCCATTTCTCTTCCTGGGGGGAAGAGGCCAGTTGGCTGGGCTGACTCTGAAACTACAGATCTGAGGCAGGACATGCTATGGTGGAGGAGGTTAGCCTCCCTGAGCGAAGGGGGCCTTGGGATGATGAACAGGCATGGGTCAAGACTGGACGATGAAGGCAAAAGGTCAGAATCCAGGAAGGTGCAGGAGCAGAGAAGGAGGAGCCGAGCAAGACGGGGGAGGTGACAGACTCAGGCCTTTTGCCATGGGCATGGCTGAGCTGCCTGGAGCTGTGTTGGGTGTGGCTCTGGGAGGCATAGGAGGGTCCATGTGGGCTAAGGTTGGTGAGAACGCTAGCCCCCAACCCAACGCTCCAGACTCACATTCTTACTCTCTCCTCTGCTGAGACTTGGTATCTCCTGATATCAATGTGATTTCTGCCTCCAACCAGCCCCAGGCCCCTTTCCACCCCACACAAACCCTCCTTCCTCTGGATCTGAGCTCAGCCTGTGGCCTATTTGGAGCTACGCGGTTCCTGAAAGCAGTAACTGTGATACCTGAGTATAGCTGTCTTGTCTTCCCAATATGTTTACCAAAAGAACTCATCCCCATGGAGATGGACAAGTGACCTGTAGTTTCTTTTCTTTATTTTCTTTTATTTTCTTTTATTGGCATATCTGTGGAAAGGAGCGAACATCATCCAAACGAGGCATGAACTTCGAATGCCCTGAAATACTTGGTTTGGAAAGGGTCCTATGGGGGATGGATAAGGGCCCTAAGGATTGTTGAAAGATCCTTCCTGTGCCTTAGAGACTTGTTAAAATGGCTTTTCATTTAAGTCTGCAATTTGGATTGCTTACTCTGAATATAAGTCCTTCATTCTTTAGAATGAAAAATGCCTAGTGCCCCAGTGGCCCCATCCAAGGCTCATCCGGCTACATAAACCTCCCATCATTGGTTCCCTGAGCCCCTCAGTTCCTCCGAGACATTGTGGGTTTGTAGACACAACCGTGGCCTCCACTTTCTGTACTCAAGCAGTACAAATCGATTCTAATATCAGCTTGACCTGAATGTAAGAATAAAAATAGTAGCTGATAGTTATGCTGATATAAGCACTGTATTAGCACATTGCATGAAATATGTCATTTAGTCCACCTAATGATCCCATGAAGTACATACTCTTTTTAACCCCATTTCACAGATGAGAAAGCTGAGAGTGGTCAAGAGACTTGCCAAAGGGCATAGAGCTAGTCAATGGTGCAACTAGATTTTGAACTCAGGCATGACACCGGAGCTTGGGCTCTCAATCACACTACTTTTCTGCCTGCTGTTTTAGTAAATACTAAAAAGGTTGAGAGAATCCAGTGTGTCAAAAGTTGCGAAGAAGTGGGCGCATATACATTCTTGTTAGAGTATAAATTGGGACAGGTATCTGGAGGACAAATTGGTAGGCCCTACCAAAAATTTAAATTTGCTTCATCTTTTAATCATTCCTAGGAATCTATGACACAGGAACGTTTGGGTTTGTAAACGGAAATGCATACACGAATGTTCGTCATAGCACCACTTATGGAAACAATTAAATATGCACCAGTAATCTTGGCTTAAAAAAAAATTAGAGAACATTCATGTGATGGAATTCTACATATATGTCAAAAGGAATGGTGTGGATTTGTGTTTTCAGAAATTTACTAATCAGCCACAGTGCTTGGACACAGGCACGAACAAGCCAGACACCCTCCAGTCCTGTACAGCTTAGGTTCTACCCCAGAATTTTGATGCATCAACAAAAATATTTTGCTTTCTAAATAAAATTTTACAGAATGCTCCTTTTTAAAAAAGAATTTTGTCGGGTAACATGAATGATAACAAACAAGGAACAATAAGCAGTTGATTCTGCAGATGGTGTGGAACCACTCGGTGAAACAAAGCACAGCATTGACAAGCTGTCTAATGCCTGTACACGTGGACCCACCATCCTTGGAGCCTCTGTATGAAAACATACAGACGGGATTTCATCACCGCATATAAACCCTAATTAAGGGCCCAAACGATTTTTGTTGCGTTATACACTGCAAAAGCAAAATCGACATGTCAGTAGTTGGGACTTGAAAATCGAGATTGTTTGTAATGCAGGTGAATCTGCAAGGCCTGCTAACTCGGTAGCCACCTAAACTCCGTCCACGTTGATTTTTTTCTTTTTAGTAAAGCATTTTTTTCAATGGCAAAACAATTGTCATCAGACAGGATCTCATTTCTTGGATTTCTTTTCTATGAGTCTTGACGTGTCTTACCATAATTTGAAGATCTCCAACATTCTAAATATCAATGAAAGGAAAGCTATGATGCTATACCTACTGCCATGGAAAGTTTCCCACGATTCATTATCAAAGAAAAGTATAAAAATCATGTTACAGGAGAAGATATTCAGTGTGATGCTATGTTTGTGGGGAAAGCTGTGTCTGATGTGCGCACACCCGTGTAGTCGCGTGTGTGTGTAGTAAAAGGTCAGGGATGATGCACACCAAACTGTAACATTCTGGAGAAGGAGAAGGAGGCAGAAGGCAGGGTAGATGCTAACGTGGAAAGTGCTCCGCATTTACATCGTGTGCTTCTATGATGCTAAATTTGTCTACATATGCATGTATTATTGTGGAATTAAAAATCAAAAAAGCATACCAGGAATTAAGAAATTGTCATGGAAATTGTATGGAGCTGCCGAAAGGTTTAGGTGAAGAATGGACATGGTCTGCTTTGCAGCAGTGTGGGGGGTGGGGGGGGGTGGGGAAGAGCAAGAAGATACAGGAGACAAGGAGACCGGTGAGGAGATGTAAGGGATGTTAAGGCTGTGAACTCAGTGGGACTTGGGACCTGAAGGAAGGAGAAGTTTAGTAGGAAGGTCTCGAAATGCTGTTCGATTCTAAGAAAAGTTTGGTTAGGCCAGTGGGGAGTCTTTGACCAGGCGGGGCCCACAGGAGGAGGAGCAGGGTTCTGGGGTCAGACGAAGAGCTCAGTGTGGGACAGGGAACAGGTCAGATGATTACAAGAAACCCGGGTCAAGGGAGATGCAGCGCTGGGATTTGGGAGATAGGTTCTGTGTCGCATGTGGCTTCATGGTAGGCAGCTTCTCGCAGTCATCCAACAGATATTTATTAGGAATGAATGAGGGAGACAGTCTCGACAAATAAAGAAATCTCTCGTGAGAAATGTGAACAGCTTGATTGGGACGTGGAAATGCTCGCCCTGCAGCCATGTGAATGTGAGGTGTCTATGCATCCAAAGATTCTTTCCTCTGGTCAGGAACCCCCAGGGAAGCCTGAGATCAAGAAGAGGCTGTGAGCTTCCCATGGGGGTGGGGGCTGGGGGGTGGGGTGTGGAGGCTTCTATGTCTTGTCCCTGTGGACCTCACTTCTGCCCTTCATCTCACTAGGAACATCTGTAGGCTCCCAGGCCAAGCTGGATCTGGCTAGGCTCCCCTCCTTTTGATGGCCCACCATCCAACAACCCCTGCCCTGGGCTGCGGACAAGGTGCTCCAGACCAGGAGGCCTTGAGGCACCTCTAATCTCCTTCCTTCCAGTTTCCTCAGGGCTGTGGAATTTTCTGGGCAAGGTATCCAACTAAGGAGAAGTCCATCAATTCATCCCAAATATGTTCTAGGGACCTACTGCCAGGTACGGCCGTAAGGACTGCGAGTCTCTGCCCTCCTAGAAATCAGGAACCTGCTCAGTCAGCAACGAAACTCATCCTTCCCCAGCCAGTGACATTCCAGGTTTTCTGTGCATCATGTATGGTGATGTCTGAGCATTTGCTGAGCCCAGGTCAGGGGAGGGAGGCAGATCCAGAACTAGTTGAATCCGCTGTGGGGAACACGCCCAGCCAAAGCCAAATTTGGGCTATGGAAGTATGAAGGCTTGCAGAGTATGATACCCCTCACCCTAAATATGTAATTGAAAATAAGAACCCAGACAAACCTCAAGGTAAAGTTTAGCGAGATCCACAAAGTTCTGATTTCCCCCCACAATGACAATTTCATGCTTTCTTTCAAAATGGTAACTGTCAAATTCTTCCTCAAAAACTTATTTTGGGTCCCCACACTTTAAGGGTGTTCTACACGCTGTCCAAAGCAAAATGGAGCAGAATAACAGGAATGGCACAGCGGTGTGGGCCCCCGGCTTCGTTCTGGCCTCCATAACGAAGGGACCCTGATCCAGGGCATGGGTCTCAACAGCAGAAGTGTCAGCCTCGGGGCTGACACTTGTTGGAGTCAGGTGTTGGGTGCATTTCAGTCTCTACTACAGTATGGCCTGAAGCAGGCCCCAGTCGGTGCCTGGACACAGAGCCCACAACCCTCTGGGCTGGACGCAATATGGAAGTCTGGCCATCCAAAGCAGAGTCCAAGTCAGAGCCTGGATCTAGGGGGAAGGGATGGGCTGAGCTGTAAACCAAAGGTGTGGTTCAATGGACACACCAGGCACACTGGACACTCAGCCCCACCTCCTGGGATTGCCAAGGCTCCAGGGCTTTCCACCCTTGGGTGGAATGGCTCCTACATCTAAGCAGATAGAGCCTCAATATCAGGTAAGTGAGTGGAGGCAGACAGTGTCACCATGTCAAAGCCCTCTCGTTCTCATGAGTCCAGCTTTCCTCACTAAATATCTGTGACTCTTTTTTGCAGAGTGATGAGGTCCTTACCGTCATCAAAGCCAAAGCTCAGTGGCCAGCCTGGCAGCCTCTCAATGTGTAAGTAACAAACAGACCCTGGCCCTGCCCAGGCCCTGTCCCAGCCTCGTGCTTGGAAACACCCACATAATGGCCACTGCAAGCCAGCTAGGTCATTAAAGTCAGCAGTACCTCTTAGATGGACAAACAGTCAAGGTGCATGGCCCATGTGTGGAGTATCACAGGTGTGCCTAGCTTCTCGGGAAGGCAGGCTTGGTCTCTCTTTCCCCCTAACACTGCAGATGACCGAAGCAGACGTAATGGTTAACTGGTATGTGTTCACTCATGCTCTCAGCCACAATAGGCTGAACACACATTTGCCCTCCACGCATACAGGTGTACTCACTCTAATCAAGTCCACTTCATGGAAAGCCAGGTCTACCCAGATTTCATTCTCAGTCCCCATGTCTTTTCATTCTCAGTCCCCATGTCCAGATTTCATTCTCAGTCCCCATGTCTTTTCTGTCTACTCTATTTCCTGGAGATTTCAACCAGGAATGCATTTTGGTGACCAGGGGTATGCTGATAGCTACCAAAACTACTACTCCCCCAGGTAAGTATGTTGGTAAATAGATAGACATATGATAGGTAGATAGATGATAGGTAGATAGATGATAGATAGATAGATAGATAGATAGATAGATAGATAGATAGATAGATAGATAGATAAATCCATCCATCAATTTCTTGGACACTTCTCTGTGAATGGCCCACATGGACCTTGAACTCATCATATCCATAATGCAACCCATTGCTAAGACCTATTGATTTCTTCCTTCTTAGTATCTCACAAATCAGTCTTCACCTGCCATTCTCTTGTCATTAGCTCAAGCCACCATCTTCTCTAACCTAGACTACTTCAATTTTTCCCTCTTCTACGGTCTGCCCCATCAAATCCCTCATTCATTCGTACTGTTAGCAGAGAGATCTTTTAAGATAGATAGATATAGATAGATAAGTAGATAGATAGATAGTAGATAGATAGATAGTAGATAGATAGATAGATAGATAGATAGATAGATAGATAGATAGATAGATAGACAGACAAACAGTGTTAATGTAAGAAATGTCCAAACCTGTAGGGAATTTTTATAGTAGTTTATCTGTGCCAAACTGATGACATATGCTAGGGGGAAAGATCTCAAATGCTCCAGAAAATAAGTTTTGCAACTTTTTTTATGTATTTGAAATTAAGGCAGGGACATAAGGAAGATTTTATGGAGGTGGGAGGAAGTAAGGTGGGGATTAGATTACAGGATAGTTAAAAAGATTATGTGCTTCTTGAGGATGGTTATGCCTTCGAGGGGTATTACTTCTGACATCTCAAATGTATATTAACCTAGATGCACAAGATCAATGGACAGGTCTTTTATTAAAAAGAATCCAAAACTGATTCCCTGCCTTAGAATCCTTCCGTGGCTTCCCTTAGTCTCCAGGATCAAGTCTGCACTCCTCGATTCACCTCGTGAGGCCACAGTGAGCATAACACACCTCAGCCCCTGCCTTCTCTTGCCCAGGGCTCACATCTCGCTGCTCCCTACTCTGCACCTCACTCCGGCCACCCTGTATCCCATGAAGTTCCTTGAACAAGCCTTGATTTCATTTATTCTTTGTGGATGTGAATCCTGGAGCAGACGAAGTTCCCAATGAATCACAAGAAAACGGTTTATGAAGAAGGGCTTGGCTAGCCCCTCGGGGGAGCAGCCTGCATCCACTAACGATGGCATTGCTGAAGATGGCAACCACATGGGGAATGTATGAGATACTGCTCAGTGCAGAATAGGAAACTCAAAATGATAGGAAGGGTAGTATGAGACATTCAAAAAAAGGGAAGACCCCAAGGAATGGGGTAGCAGGAGCTGAGCGAGGAGAAGCACCAACATGTGACCAGCTGGGAGCAGGGAAGCTGTTCTCAGGCACCTGGTGCCTACCTGTTGAACCATTCGGCAAATTAATGGCTCATTCCCTCCTATGCACCAGCCCTACCCACACAGCCTGTACCCTTTGGAAGGCCCAGATGAAGGAGACAGATGGTAGACAGAGTTTTACCACCCTAGGTCCACCCTTTGCACAAGTCCAATTAGCACCATATACACAGAAATCACATAATATAATGTTACCATGGTACCCCTTTACACTCCAAGGGGATAAGTGTTATGATGAGAATATGAATGGCTCTGGGACCCCAGAGAAGGGACACAAGCCGATCTAGGGCTGGGGAGAGGTCATGAGGTCTTTTTGCAGGAGGCACCAGGGGACTGAGTCTGGAAGGATGCTCCTTGGTGTAGGTGGTCCAGGTGTGGGTGGAACGGAGACTCTGAGTGGAGGCCTAAGGGGAGCAAGAGGGGACAAGGACAGCTGACCAAGGGCAGCCCAGCTGGCTGCATGGGGGCTTTTACTAGCTTGCTGTGATCTCCAAGCCTCGCTCTGGATCTCAGAACTCTGAGGACGCTGAGACCAGAGTACAGTTAACCCTTGAACAACACAGAGGTCAGGGATATTGAGCTCACACACAGCCGAAAACTGGTGTGTAACTTTTGACTGCTCTAAAACTTAACTACTAATAACCAACTGTTGACCAGAAGTCTTAGTAGCAATATAAACAGTTGATGAACACATATTTGTAAGCTTTATGTATTGTACACTGTATTCTTACAATAAAGTAAGCTAGAAAAAAGAAAATATTAAGAAAATCATAAGGAAGAATAAATGCTTTTACAGAACTGTATGTAGTTATTGAAAAAAAATTGCATATAAGTGGCCCACGCAGTTCAAACCTGTGTTTTTCAAGCGTCAGCTGTAGTTGAAAATTTGCCCAGCCTTGGAAGTGTCCTTCCCTCCAAAGAGAAGCAACAGAGGTAGAGCCTGCTGCCCTGGGCTCTCTCCTGGTGGGTGGGCATTTGCCTGAATCATGCCAGTCCCACCAGAAAACACTCATGTGGATTCACAAAGGCCTTCAGCCCCCACTGCATAATTAACATCGGTCAGAGAAAAGGTCCACCTTGAATCCTGTGTACTCAGCCTCTCTCTTCAGCTTCTCCCAGTTCCCAGGCTCCCAGAACCTACCCGTGAAGAATTCCTCACCTTTGGTCCTCCAAGCAGGCAGGGGCTTAAGGCCAGGAGAGGGTCGGGGACATTCAGGCCACAGAGTTTGTAGATGCCCATTTTTATACCACTAAGCAACCTTTATACCATTTTCCCTTAAGGAGTCTGGGTTTAGAAAGATGTAATACAAAGCAAGGTGCTTCAGGAAGGAGAGAGAAAGGGAAGGAGAGAGGAAAGGAAGAAAGACAGAAATCCTTTTACCTTGAGCACCTACTATGTGCCAGATACCCTACTAGGCACTTACATTCCTTATCCCACTCAATCCTCATACTAACCCCATAACGATCTCCATAGGGATTATGATCCTTACTTTACAGATGATGAGACTGAGGCTCATAGATTGTATGATGGGTCCAACATCAACTTCCAGCTCCGTCAATGGAGGAACTAGAATTCCAACAATATCCAGCTGACTCCAGTGCCTACACTTTTCACTACAACAAGTTCCTTCTAATTAAGTAACAATTCTTTCATTGTCCATTTTTTAATCAATCAAGACATATATATCTGCCAATCAGACTTCTGATCATCATGAAATTAGCAGTGTGACCACATCAAATTGCCTGACTCCTACCCCAAAACAAAATAAAACAAACTGTTGGCTTTCATTTACTCTGTGTCCCTCCATCAAGAATGACCACAACATTTAATTTCAACAAACATTAATTGGGGATCTCCAAAGGAAAAATACTGTGAAGATGCCTAGGGATGCAATGATGAGTAGAGTTTCTCATGGAGCTTACAGTTTAGTTGGGGAGAGACATTAACTAAATGATGACAAATGTAATGTGTCTATGACATAAAGACATAAGGTGCCATGAGAGTGTATGTTTTGGGACCCCAACGCAACCTGGGGGTCAGAGAAAACTTCCTCGAGGAAATGGGGATTGAGCTAAGAGTTAAGGAATCAATAGGAGTTAACTAGGTAAAGAAGCAAAGCAAGGGGAGAACATTATAGAAAATCTAGAGAGACTATCATGTGCAAAGGCCCTGAGGAGGAAGCAGAGCATAAACTACTAACGGGTCATGGTATGACCATATCCAGACATCGAAGCTGAGCTTGGTGTGGGGCCAACCCATGCAACATTAAAGATTTTGATTTTTGCATTAAGAGTAATGGGAAATCATTGAAAGGTTTTAAGCAAGATGACGACGTGATCAGACTTAGATTAAAACAACAACGGTAACAATACTGCGGCTCCATTATGAAAAGGATAAGAGTAGTTGAGGTGAGACCAGTGAGAAGCCTGTTGCATGAGGGAGAATTGATAGTGACTTTGGCTGGGGTGGTGGCAGAGATGGAGAGCTGCAGAGATCTGAGAAATGGGTAGGAGTAAAAACCGACAGGCTGCAGCGATAGGTTGGATAAGAAGGATGAGAGAGGCAAAGATGCTAAGATGTGTAATTAATGAGCTGGTGGGACCTCTCGGAAGATTTGGAACATCCGATGAAGTTCAATGGGAAAAATCGTGAGTTCAGGTCTGGATGGGATATGTTGGAGATGCCTTCAAGATAACCAGTTGGAGGTGTTAGGTACACAGTTAACTAGAAAGCTCTGAACCTCGAGAGAATTCTGCATTGAGTCATTAAGGAGTGGGAGACAATCAACGACAAGGCTGTGGATGAGAGAGGGACTGAGCATAAGTCAAGGGCCTAGGACTGAGCCCAAAGGAGCCCAACATTTAATGCTGAGGAGAGTTTGCCTGCAAAGGAAATAGAAAAGGAATAACAAAGAAATTGAGGAAGGAAGCTTGGTATCAGGGAAGTAAGCATTCAAGGAGAGAGTGGTCAGCCTGTGTCCAGTGCAGCTGAGAAATCAAGTAAGATTAGAGCTGCAAAATGCCTGTTGGATTTATCAACATGAAGATCTATCTGTGACCTTATTGAGACACCTTTCTGCTGAGTGATGGAGGAGAGAGGTGAACAGCCTGCACAGGGTGAAATGTGAACAGAAAGTGTGGTTATGGAGTCAGTGGGTACAGACAACTGTTCCTTGAAGTTTGCTGCTGTGAGAGAAGAGACTAGGCCGTAGCTCCAAGCGGATGAAAGAGTCAATGAACCTTTTCTTTTTTCTTTTTTTTAAGATGGGAGAGACTTTCTGAAAAATTGAAAAAAATATTTGGGGACGCCTTCCCACCCTTCACTCATCCCTCCAACTTCCTAAGACCTCAGTGGAATTAGTTGATGGCAAATGTTCAGACCCCCCCAAACACCCAAACCCTCTCCACTCAGCGCTACCAGCCTGTTAAATGAAAGTTATTTTCCTTTGATATTCCCATACCCTATTTTCCCCTTCCCTCTTCCAAATCTCATTAGGAAGTCAAATTAGGAAGCCGCCATGCAGCCAAGTTTTGTTTTGCAGGCGCAGCCCTGCCCCTCCTCACAGAGCCTGCTCAATTGAGGTTAATGGGATTCTGCCCTCCTTCGGGCCAGTGGAAGGCCAGGGTGACCTACTTTGTGGGGTCCTGCCCGTGGAAACTGACTTGTTTTTCAATGATCGTCATCTTTATCCACAGGACTGCTTTCAAAGGACAGCCATGAACGAACAAATTAGCTGCAGACTTGTTTAGCTCAATAAATCAAGCTGTGGCTCCGACAGCCCAGGGTGCAGGTAGAGACAGGAAAGAGATTCTGAACAAATCCCACATCCTCCATTAGTTCCTCTGATGCCTGAGTAGAAAATGCCCGGTTTTCCTGAAAATCGATTCTGAATTTCCACCACCCAGTTCCTCCGGTTTAGTCTGAATGCTAGGAATTACTGGAACTTTTTAAAAGAATTTTTATTCCCTTTCTTATAATGAGTCCTATAAGGACTGTAGTCCCCTTAATTATCCCCAGCTACTCTGTTTAATTAACATTTGATTAGACAATGGCCTGTGTTTTCCAGACAGATGAGTGGTAGGTGAACTGGAGACAGGGTCACCCTCTCCAGAAATCCTGCCTCTGGCGGACGGGTTCCCCATAATCACCCAAGCAATGGTTCCCGGAAAGGTCAGAGACGTCTTTCTCTCAAATTGGGGCTGAAGGTACAGGGCTCTCTCTGCCTCCTGTATCACGTGCCCAGATCCATCGATGTCCTTAGGATTGTAAAGGAAAATTGGCCTTGGACTAGAGGATCTTATCGGCCAGATGAACCCGGAGCCCTAGATGCCTCCAGGTTATAAACAGTTTTCCCAGTCAGGGAACCTCACCGAAACCTTCTTCCACCCACACAGGACTTCAGCCTAGTGCATGCCTAGTGCATGGTTTGAACGCCCTCCCGTGGCCATATTGCGTTTCTGCAACTTCGAAAGCTCTATTGAGGAGCCCTGAGAGACAGAACTCAACATTTAAATGACCTGAGTTACCAGGGACCTGAGTTACCAGGGACTTGAGTCACCAGTAACCCGAGTCTCGCTGGTGTGGATCTGTAATTTAGAACGGGATAGTAAATCTCTAGAAGGACCATAAAAATCTTTTATTGACTCTTTTGAGGTATTTTTGGAAGTTTTGCTTAGAAAAATGAATGAGAAAGAAATTAACATTTCCCAAGTCCTATTTTGTGTGACGATAAGCAAGTTCCTCACAAAAAGCCACGGGAGTAGGTAGGATGATGGGCCCATTTTGCAGATGTAGTAACTGCAAAGAGAGGTGGAGTCAAAGACCCTGTCACATAGCTAATAAGTAGCTAAACCAAGATTCAAATCCAACTGTCTCTTCTAGTGTCCTGTGTTCTTTCTACACACCAGCTGCCTCTCTGAAAATACAAAGACAAAACATTTCTTCGTGTCATCACTTGGCCTTCATTTTTTCTGGTGTGAATTGTCTGTTCATAACTTTATTGAGATTGTGAAATTTTTTTAGATTAGCTCTGTATATGCCGTAGATAATAACATTCGTCATTCACACTAGAGGGACGTCTTTTTGCCAACATGTCATGTTTTCTCTCTAATTTAATACTGTCGTTTTCATTATACAGATGTTTTTAGTCGATGTATGATTCAATTAGTTACCTTTGTGATTGCTTTGATTGTTTCAAAGCTGAGAAAAATAACATTTCTTTAACAGATTAGAAAACTTGACTTTTTTCCTTTGATCTGGTTGTTTTATATTTAACTAGATTTTTGCGGGGGAGGGTGTATGATATTAGATGTGAAGCCCATATTTCTTAATTGCAATTAAATTAGCCCAACCCCACTTGTTGCATAATATTTCTCTAATTTCATATAAATCCTTATGTAAAGTTTCTGGGACCTCCACTCTGTGCCACTGATTTATATTTCTTTCTTATCTTGACTATTACATCATTTTAATTATCATGCTTTATAATATATTCTATTATATGGTATAGCCAGATAAACTCTCTTTGCTAAAAAACTGATTAAAATTTAAATTCCAGATAGAAAAACGAAACCAAGTTAACAAAATACCGTATATGGGGAAATATGGCATATAAGAAAGCATGATGAATACGATTTTTTTTTATGGGTTGGACAAATTAAAGAAATCCAATCATATCTAGCATTTCCTAAATTAAATTCACATATATTCTTATTCATTTCATTATTTTAAATAGCATTTTTATTACAGAAGTAATAAATACTTTGAGCTGATTTTTAAATTACATTTGAAGGTCAAAGGAAGTACAAGAGCTGCATATTCATTTCCTAGATTAAATCATTTATTTCAACAAATATTTGAGGAGAATCCACTGCACACCAAGTTCTAAGCCAGGCACTGGGATTCAGGAGCGAACAAGACAAAAATGGTCCCTACTCCATAGGAACCTAGGGGGAAAGGCGGAGATTAAACAAGACACCCAAGGAAAGAGTAAGTTCACCGTGCACTGGGAAGTTACACAAGGCATCCTAAGCAATTTGGAGAGAGGTCAAGAAGCGCCTCTTCCAGGATGCATTATGTAAAGCTGAGGGCTGAGGAGTGAGAATTGTCTAATCAAGAGTATGAGAAAAGAGCAGGGCTAAACTGAAGACATTAGAAAATCGCTCCCAGGCCCTTAGAGATTTAAATTCACCTTATCACCCAACTAAAGTCAGGTGTTTTGTGCAGGGATTGGTTACTGCAAATTTCCTGCCTTTTGAAATACATACTAAGATCTGGTCAAAATGCATTTGCAGAGGATGGTTTGCCTAAGGCCTTGGAAAACACAAGGTTCTCAGATGGTTACATCTAACAGCAGGGCGTGTTGGATTGGGGGAGGGGTGTGGCTTGGTTTCTCCTGCTCTGGATTCCTGAGCAGAGCTGTTTTTATCCCATTAGGATGTCATGATAAGTAGTGTCACCCATAGGGTACAGGATTTAAATAGCTAAACTGACCCAGAGCCACATGCTTGGGGAGATGGGAAGGTAATAGGTGTAGTGGTTGGTCTCTATGGCAATGGAAGAGGAAGGCTGTTCTCCAAGGCACTGCTAGACTTCCAGGGGCCAAGGGCCAAAGAGAGTAGGGGGATAAAGCAGCCCCACCCAGATGCCAGTGCTCTCTGTCTGGCTCTTAATGGAAGGCAGGTCCCAGACCATGTCCTATTAGTCCCTAGGGAGCAATGCTGGAGCTCCCCAGACTTTTTCTAAAGGCCAGGTCTTAAAAGAAGCTGCTAAAACCACTGACCTACATGCCAGAAAATGCACACATTGGGAAAGGATCATGGTAATACTAATAGCTCAGGTGCCAGGCACTGAGCCAAGTACAGTATACAAGCTCTCTCACTGAGCACTCAGAATAACCCTTGGGAGTAGAGATATGGGGATCCCCATATTATAGGTTTGGACACTGAGGCTCAGAAAGGTTTGGTAATTTGTCCAAAGATGCATAGCTATAACAAGTGGTGTCAGGATGCATACCCACGCTTCCCCCTCTGTCTGCTCATTGTTTGATCCCATCTGGCCTGCCAGAACCCAAGGGGTCCAGTTCCACAGGGCCTAACCAGGTCTGGAGTCGCTGCTTTCTGGGGACAGGTGAGGGTAGCCAGAAGCAGCTGATCCCAACAGAGGGACACAGGGACTCTTAACAGCTGAGGTGGACCAGCTGCCAGATGGACTGAACAGATGAGTTGGTCCCCAGCCAAGGATTCTTCATGATTAGCAGCCTGGGGGTGTAAAATCAGGCAGAGCTGCCTTCAGACCTTGACCCCTACTATCTCTAAGTTCATGAATATCTATACACTTTGCTTTCTTCTCTATAAAACGGGATAATAATTCTAACCCCGCAGGATTGCCATGGGAGTGGGTCTGCCACCAAGTGTGTGCTGAGTGATTATAAGTCTCCGACTACCACCATTGATCTCACACAGCCCTCGCCACTCTTAAGACCTCTTCTCAGCAACCCAAGGAGACAGGTTGAAGAACTGCCTCTTGTAGGTGTCAGGGCCTTGCTACAAGTAGCCTCTTGAGGGCAATGGAGGTAGCGGGATGAGGGAGACGCCCCCTTTCATGGCCCAACGTATGTCTCGGTAGAGTGAAAAGGGGGCGGGGGGAGGATTTAGAAATTGATGATAAAAAGAACATTGACCTTGAACTAATATGGACTTGGTTTGTGGTCTCTGTCCTGCAACTTCACTTTGTGACTTTGGACAAATTACAAAATCCTTCTGAGCCTCAGTTTCCTCATCCATAAATTGGAGTCAGTCATCTTTATCCCAGGTCTGTTCTGAGGATTCACTGAGAACATATAAGAAAAGGCTTGGGGCATTGTTAGCAAGCTTTTATTTGTAAAGACCATCTAACATACAACACAGCTGGGAGCACATAGAGCACAGAGTATTTGTTCACTCATTTATTCAGAAACATTTACCAAGCATCTACCTTGTGCCAGACACTGTTGTAGACACTGGAAATAAGCCATGAATAAGGTAGATGAAAGCCCTGCTTTCCCATAGCTTACACTCCAGTGAGAGGTGACAGTCAATAAAGAGCTAAACAAATAAATAAAAAAATACAAAATAACTGTAAGTGCTGTGGACACATTGAAACTGGAGAAGGTAGTAGCATATGGTTCTCTCTATGTGCGGCCAATGGATGGACTCAAGGAAGAGAGGCCTGTAAAACAGTTGTGGCCAAAGGCAGAGCTCAGTGAGAGACTGAGAATCCGCCTTCCTTCTGTGCCTCTCACCCTTTAGCCATGGTCTGGCCAGATGTCCTTCGGAGTGTGTGTCCCTGAGGCCCCTAGTGTAATGGTCACTGTGTTTGGTTTCCAGGAGAGCAGCACCCTCGGCTGAATTTTCTGTGGACAGGACGCGCCATTTAATGTCCTTCCTGACCATGATGGGCCCCAGCCCCGACTGGAACGTGGGGCTGTCTGCGGAGGACCTGTGCACCAAGGACTGTGGCTGGGTGCAGAAGGTGGTGCAAGACTTGATTCCCTGGGATGCTGGCACTGACAGCGGAGTGACCTATGAGGTAGGTGTGCGCCTTGAGGGGCGGATGACAAACCTTGCCCAGCACCTCCTCCTTGCCCAGCCCTGTTCTAGGGGTCCTGGACAAGAGCTGAGTCTAGCCCAGGCTATGTCTTGAATGAGCTCACAGTGTGGTAGGGGAGGCCAGCATGGTCTCGTCATCATGTGCTCACATGCAGTCTGATTTGGACTCTAGAAAGTGTCCATGCAGCTGGCCAGGGGAGCACGGAGAGGCAATCTGCTCATAAGCAGTTTATAGGTAAGCATGGGAACAGCAGGCAAAAGGCAAATGCATAGAGGAGAGAGTGAGTGTGAGTGTGAGTGTGAGTATGTGTGTATGTGTATGAGAGAGAGAGAGAGAGAGAGAGAGAATGGGGACCAGAAGGAAGTCGATGTACATTAGGGGCTGGGCCATATTCCAAAGGTTTTGGACAGCCAGGCTAAGGAGTTTGCAGTCTCTCCTGAATATTTCCTTGATATTTCTCAGATATGGTCTGCACACCAGCTGCATCAAAATCTGGAGCCATCAGCACACCAATAGTAGAACAATCTAGAACAAATGATGGTAAACTATGGTTTGTAGGGCAAATCTGGCCCACCACTTGATTTGAAATAAAATTTTTGAACCCAGCCTCACATATTCGATTACATATCGTCTGGGGCTTCTTTCTCACTGTAACAGCTGAGTTGAGTCGTTGGGACAGACACGGTTTGGCCCACACAGCCAAAAATACTTACCATCTGACCCTCTGCAGACAAAAGTTTGCCGACGCCTGGTCCTGTAGGAAGAGCTCTGGGCTCAGGCCAACCCGGCTTAGCCATTTCCTAGCTGGGACGATCACTCTGAAACTTGGCTTCTTCATCAGGGCATAATCCTACTGTGTCCATGGGAGAATCTGAAAATATAAGTCTACAAATTTCCACGCACAACACATGGCATGAATGGAATTCCATAATATAAATAGTAGTTATATTTGTTAAATTCCTGTCAAGGTTTTTGTTCTGATCGCATTACAATCAAATTGCTTTTGTGGTTTTTAACCAGTTTTATTTCCTACTCTCTGTGTCTGTGTTTTTCCCCCACTGTAGTCACCCAACAAGCCCACAATTCCCCAGGAGAAAATCCGGCCCCTGACCAGTCTGGACCATCCTCAGAGTCCCTTTTATGATCCAGAGGGCGGGTCCATCACTCAAGTAGCCAGAGTTGTCATCGAGAGAATCGCCCGGAAGGTATTGGGTTAGAGCTCACCCTCGCACAGAACTTTTCTACCAGGAGTGCAAAGAGACTGTACCCCTTTCTGCTCTAGAATCATGGAGCCCCTGGCATATTCCAGGATATAGAATTCTTGGGCTTCCCAAGGCTTCTAGAATGCAAATTATTCATAAAATATAAATGAGCAAAATGAACATAGTAGTGGAATTCGATGATCAACTGAATGATTTGATCCAGGCAAATAGGTTTCATCCCGAGTCTCACAATTGATTACTAATGTCTGCCACGGGTCAAGAACAAGGAAGCTGTGAGTTTCTTGCCATTCCTTTTTCAGTCAGTCTGATTGTAAATTTTGGCCCAGAACTCCACGATGGCCTAGGATTTGTATACAGGATGAGCCTTAGATTTTATATCCTCCCTCATCTTTCTCCAACACATTCCATTCTTTAATGTGAGCCCTCCAAGTAAAATTCCTTTGCAGGGGGAACAATGCAATATTGTACCTGACAACGTGGATGATATTGTAGCAGACCTGGCTCCAGAGGAGAAAGATGAAGGTATGTCGTTTCCCTTTGTTGCCGGTGGCAACATAAATTGGCATGATCTTTTGGGAAAACAATTTGCTAACATGTTTTAAAAGCCACAAATATATCATATCCTTTGACATGGTAAACCCATCTTTATGGATTTCTGTTTGCAAGAAAATCCAAAGTAAAGCCAAGGCTAGGTACAAAATGTCGAAGGATTGATGCCAGTACGACCCTGGAATATGTATTAACAGTATCGGGCCTTCGAAATGATTATGTAGATAGAATTTGCGTAGGCTTCACAGTACTCAGATCCCTCTCTGCTTTGGCTCTTGCTGGCCTGTGAGGCAGGTGTGGGTACGTCCACTCCAGCAAGGAAAGTGAAGCCCAGATCCTTCAGTCAGGAGGGAATGGCAGAGCCATAGCTTCAGTTCAAGTTTTCTCACAGCATCTCGAGCCAGACAACCTGGGCTCTCCTCTGTGGCTTTGGGCAAGAAGCTCACCTTTCTACCACAGTTTCCTCAACTATTACATGGGGATAATAGTAGAACCTGCCTCTTAGAGGGTTGTCATAAGGATCAAATGAAATAAAACATGTAAGGTTCTTAGAATGATGTCGGTGCATAATAAGTGCTTAGGGAACATGGGCTGCCCTTATTCTTACCATGACACCTGTGTATGGCATCACTGGGAAGATGAAGCAGCAACCCAAAAACACCTGTGCTTCCCCAAATTGCCTATGATATGCCCACACCTGTTTGGAAATGATGAGGGACCGTGAATGAAAACGTTCATGTGTTGAGGGGAAGAGATAGTAAGAGAATCTTTCCTTATTATTAGGTTATTTAGACATATATTAGCAGAATGCTAAAATATAATTAAAGGGAAGGGACTGGCTGCTTCCATTTCAGGAGTTCCAGACTCATGGAGGCTGGTCAAGCCTCTTAAATGAGCTTGTCTGGGGAGAGGGCCAGGCCCAGCTGCCACAGGCTCCCAAGGAAAACATGTCACATACTCTTCCCAGATGACACCCCTGAAACCTGCATCTACTCCAACTGGTCCCCGTGGTCCGCCTGCAGCTCCTCCACCTGCGATAAAGGCAAGAGGATGCGGCAGCGCATGCTGAAGGCACAGCTGGACCTCAGTGTTCCCTGCCCTGACACCCAGGACTTCCAGCCCTGCATGGGCCCAGGCTGTAGCGATGAAGGTGAGGAGACAACCCAGGCCAGCAAGTGGCTGGCAGAAGCTCAGGAAGAGAGGGTTCTGCCTGGCGATGCTGATCCCTCACACCCAGTCAGGCAGTGTCCCCTAGTGGGGCACCACGACCCTGACTCTAATTTTCAGTGGAGTCCACCTAGGGCAGCCCCCCATCTCCAACAGTGTCTCTAGGACTCTGAACACAGATCATGTCATACAACATCAAAAGGATTCTTCGTATATTCTTTTCTTATTATTAAAAATTATTGGGGTGACATTGATTAATAAAATCAAATAAGTTTCAAGTGTACAGTTCAACAGTATGTTGTATGTATGTATATTGCATTGCGTGTTTACCACTCAAAATTAGATTTGTCTTCCATTACCCAATATTTGACCCCTTTACCACTATCTACCTCACCCCTACTTCCCTCTGGTATCCACTAATCCACAGTCTGTGTCCATGAGTCTCTTTATTTGTCATGTTTGTTTGTTGCTTTCAGTTATAGATGATTAGATAAAGGAGATGTGGTACATATATACAATAGAACATTACTAAGCCACAAGAAAAGATGAAATACTGCCATTTGTGACGACATGCGTGAATCTTGAGATACTCATGTTAAGTGAAATAAGTCAGATGGAAAAGGTTGGAAACCATGTGATTTCATTCACATGTGGGATATAAAACTGAAAATAATTCTTGAGATTGACTGACCACTCCGCTCCTTCCCAGCCATGCAAGAAAATAAAGAGCTAGCAAATATCTTAGGACAAATTACAGATAACAATCAGCCTGCTTCTAGGCCTTAACTCCAATCCCTTTTTAAAAATCAGGCGAACAGGTTGGGCAACATTGAATCCAGATCCATTCCCCTGATTCTGTGTCATTCCCAGGCCCTCAGGTATGTCCCACCTCGGCCTTAGTCTGAGTCAGAGCACTCACTTCCTTGTGTTAGGACCTTGGAGCTGATTGCAGGAATTCTCAGACTGTCTCTCTCTCTGCAGCTGCTCAAAGGTCAGGCTTGAACTATGAGCTTGCACCACTTATATCATGATTGCTCAAGATTTAAGATGGCACTAAGCTGACTGCTGTGCAAAGGTCAGCTGACTCCTCTGGACAGGTCTACACTCTGTACTCTGTGATCTTCTGTCTCAGAGGTACAACGAGGCAACAGGGCCTCCAAATAACAAGATGTATAGGCTGAGGTGGTGTATGACAGGAAGAAAACCACTTCCAAGCTGAGGATAATTGAAGAAAGCTTACCCCACTGCAAGTCATTCGCTCTCTGGCTCTTCCTGGGGACAGCCTTGAACACCTCTCCTGGCTGCACAGTGGTTAATTAACTGAGCCCATGCTAAGACACTTCGAAGGGGTGTGAACCTTGCCATAGACAGGCCATTCCCACAAACAGGCAGGGGGCAGGAAGGAAACGTTGCAGGTGCTCTCTTTGGGGGTGCTGGAGCTGGTTGGTGTCTGTCTGACGGAGGCCTGCAGTGGAAGTTAAGGTCTCTAACTTCCCCTCCACAGGGAACAGTCCTTCCTCACACTAATTCAGGGGGCCCCCACGTCATAATGACAGTTCTGAAATGTTGGGCTGCGCCTGCTTTTTCTTATTTCCAATTTTTTTTATTGTGGTATATAACATCAAATTTACCATCCTAACTGTTTTTAAGTGTACAGTTCATTGATATTAAGTAAATTCAAATTGTGTAACTATCACACTGTCCATCTCCAGAACTATTTTCATTTTACAAAACTGAAACTCCGTACCCATTGAACAATGATTGCCCCTCCCCCCTCTCCCCAGCCCCTGGCAACCACCATTCTACTTTCTGTCTGAGTTTGCCTATTCTAGGGACCTCATATAAGTGGAATCCTACAGTATCTCTTTTTGTGACTGGCTTGTTTCACTTAGTATAATGTCCTCAAGGTTCATCTATGTTGTAGCATATGTCAGAATTTACTTCCTTTTAAAGGTTGAATGACATTCCATTATATGTATATATTACATTTTGTTTATTCATTCATTTGTCGATGGACACTTGAGTCGCTTCTACATTTTTAACTGCTGTAAATAATGATGCTATGAACATTGGTGTACAAATATCTTTGAGACTGATTTCAATTCATTTGGGTGTATATGCAGAAGTGGAATTGCTGGATTACACGGTAACTATTTTTAATTTTTTGAGGAAACGCCCTACTGTTTTACACAGCTTCTGTACCATTTTACATTCCCACTAACAGTGCACAGGGTTTCAATTTCTCTACATCCCACCAATACTTGTTATTTTCTATTTTTATTAGATAGTAGCCATCTTCACGGGTGTGAAGTGGTATCTTGTGGTTTTGATAGCATTTCCCTAATGATTAATGATGTCAAGACTCCTGTCTATGTGCTTACTGGCCATTCATGTATCTTGTTCAGAGGGATATCTATTCAAGTCCTTTGCCCATTTTTGAATCGGGTTGTTTAGTCTTTTGTTGTTGACTTTTAAGAGTTTCCTCTGTATTCTAGATATAAATCCCTTGTCAGATATATGATTTGCAAATATTTTTCCCTATTCCATAAGTTACCTTTTCACTGTTTATAGTGTCTTTTCATGCACAAAATTTATTTTTCATGAAATTCAATTTGTCTACTTTTTCTATGACTGCCTGGGCCTTTGGGGTCATATCCAAGAAATCACTGCCAAATTCAATGTCATGAAGTTTTTGCCCTATGTTTTCTTCTATGAGTTTTATGGTTTTATCTCTTACATTTAAGTCTTTGATCCATTTCGAGTTGATTTTTGTATACGGTGGTAGGTAAGCATCCAACTTAATTCTTTTGTATGTGGATAACCAAATTTCCTAGCACCATTTGTTGAAAGACTGTTCTTTTTCTATTAAATGGTCTTGTCAAAAATCATTTGACAACATATGTGAGGGTTTATTTCTAGACTCTCTATTCTATTCCATTGGTCTATATGCCAGTACCACGCTGTTTCGATTACTATAGCTTTGTGGCAAATTTTGAAATCAGAAAGTGTGAGTCTTCCAACTTTGTTCTTTTTTTTTCAAGATTTTTATTGTTGTTGTTATTTGGAGGCCCTTAAGAGCCTATATGAATTTTAGGATAGAGTTTTCTGTTTCTGCAAATATAACTGCTTTTTGTAGTTGGGGTCCATGTTCCCCAGAAGCTACCCCACTTAAGGCCAAATAAATAGAGTTCTCTTGTGCCCCATTAGGTTCCCGTCTGCATTTGATCATTTGGGGGTGCATTTAGAAAATGAGATCCCTTTGGACATTCAGAAGGAATTTAATGACAACATCAGTATACATTTTATTGTGGCAACTACATCTTAGAGTTTCTTCCTAATTATCTGAGCCAGCCAGGCCTTGTCATCCCTCCCCACTTCCAGGGCACCACTAAATGGATCCTTTGCAAACAAATATCTGATCATGTCACTCCCTAACTGAAAAACTTGTGGCTCCCTATTGCCCTTGTGCAAACTCCACAGCTTAATTTATTGGCAAAACAGTCCTGCAGAGAGCCAAGGTAAAGGACTGGAAAAACAAGCACTCTGACACTCATCCAACACAGTTAACATTATCCTGCAGTACTAAAAGACACGCTGTCAGTAAAGGCACCTGAAGACACTTGAAGAGATGAGCCTATTGAGTCTAACCTCTTCCTCTCAGAAGACACTCAGGCTGGTTGTGAGGGCATTCTGCCTGCCCAGAAGGAAGCCTGAATTGGGGCTTGTCAAGCCCTACACCCCAACCAGATCACACTGGAACATATTTATCTTATTTGGTTGTACATGTATCTTCAGTTAGCTTTGCCCCGGCTCTAACGTGCAGGTTCCAGCTATGATTTCTTGCTGCACTACCAGCACTGTCTAGCTACACTGTCTACATGTTAAATAACAATGTGTCAATATCACACATGTGCAAGTGACAGCCTGTAGACATGTGCAGGCTGGCCTCACACTCCGACTTTAATTGTCCTTTCTAATTTCATCTCCTAATACCACACACATATACACTCTGTACAGGGTTTTTTGAATGAGCAGTTCCCTTCACCTTAAATGCAAATATTTATTACCCCACGAAGTACACTCAGATGTGCCCTCTTGTGTAAAATCTTCTCAGAACTACCAGAAGGAGATCCTCCCCTCTTCTGTGCTCCCCAATTCCTTGGGCTTCTCTTTGTTGTCCTATTTTCAATAGCTGGAATTATTGTCTGTTTTATGTGCCTATCTCTCTCTGTCTCTCTGGAGTAGAACAAGATCCATATCTTACACATCTTTTTAACCTCAGACCATACCAACTAAGCATTCAGTAAGTCTTTATTGACATGAATAAATAGATGGATGGTGGATGGATGACTTCATTTTCTTCTTTTTAAAGAACTAAGCAAGACATGTACACACATATGTGCACACATGCACACACATACACATGCACACACACAAACCTGTGTTTCCACCAGGTGCAGCACCCCACAACCACCTTTGAAACAGGACCTTCAAGCCATGTTTGGAGGTTCAATTGTATTTTTCACCAACCTCTTGACTGTCTCCTATATAATCATGGCCTTTGCTGACACCCACTGATGGGAGCAAAGCCTTATATAGTCCAAGACATCAACGCAGAAGGCTGGCTATATTGCCTTCCTCATTCTTCCTCTATATCCCCTTCTCCTGACACATGCAGACATTCCCTGCCCCTTTTTATCAGCTGAGGTCTTCTCTTCTTTGTTACCAACCTCAGCTGAGGCACTGAGATGCCTGTGGCCACTTAGTATAATCTGCCCTTTGGGCACAGATCAGCCCTGTGGACATAGCCCTGTGGACACAGATCCCTATGTTCCAAGGCCAGTCATACTTTCTACCCTCAGGAACAAAATTATCTCATCTATTTTTCTAGACTAGAACTGGTAGCTTTAAATAATAACTAAAGTCTCAGGCTCCTCTGAGCAAAAGAACTTTATGGTATCTCAGAATATATATATAGATATATTTGCTTTCCACTGCTGTCCAATGGAACTTTCGGTCATAAAGGGAATGTTCTATATCTGCACTGTCCAATATAGTAGCCACTAGCCATACATAGCTAGTTAGCACTTAAAATGTGGTTAGTGACTGAGAAAATGAATTTTAAATTTTATTTAATGGTCTTAAATGTGATACATCCCAAACCTTAAAATGGATTGCGACTTATCTTAAATTATATGTAGGTTAAACTATATCATATCCCACATATATTATATATTATATATGTGTAAAGCCAACCAAGCATCTTTCATATGTACTGGCACAGGATAAGAAGTAATCCTTACTGAGTGCCCCCATGCACCTGGAAAAAGGCATTTCATTTCCTCTTAGAGAAGTTCCTGGTTTAAAGATTTATACTACCTTTTATGTTCTCTTCCATCCTCAACTGCCTAAATCCCTGTGAAAGCCAGCTGGTTCCTTCTTGATTCCCGCCCTTGGGTGGCGGGGTCGTGTCTGGCGCGCCCCCTGGCGCGCGGCACTCGCACTGCAGCGTCCGCTCTGTGTGTTACAGATGGCTCCACCTGCACCATGTCCGAGTGGATCACCTGGTCGCCCTGCAGCATCTCCTGCGGCATGGGCATGCGGTCCCGGGAGAGGTACGTGAAGCAGTTCCCGGAGGACGGCTCCGTGTGCACGCTGCCCACCGAGGAGACGGAGAAATGCACGGTCAACGAGGAGTGCTGTGAGTGGGGCGCCAAGCGGACGGGGAGGGCATGGGGTTCCCGAGGCCGCCGATGCGACTCCAACGCCCTGGGACTTCCCAGCTCCCAGCAGCTGCCTGATGACCGAGTGGGGCGAGTGGGACGAGTGCAGCGCCACCTGCGGGATGGGCATGAAGAAGCGGCACCGCATGGTCAAGATGAGCCCAGCAGATGGCTCCACGTGCAAGGCCGAGATGTCTCAGGCAGAGAAGTGCATGATGCCCGAGTGCCGTGAGTGGGTGTGGGAGGTGGGGACCGGGACAGTATGGAGGACCACAGCGCCCCCGACTACCATCAAGGTCCACCGTCCTTGCAGGGCACCACTAGGAGCGAGATGAGGGCCACAGGTGTGTGGACATCAGTCAGACACAGAGTGTGGCCTCCTCTTAGGGACATTCTGAGTAATACTAGAGTGACACCTGGATGGCCTCTGGATAGAATTCACCTGTGGCTGTTTTATAGGCCCCCAAAGTAAATTTGTGGGGTTATAATACTTTTATGTAGATGTACATCCCCCAGGTCACTCTAGGCCCCTCACTCTTGTTTTAAATCGGATTTGATTGGCCCCATAAAGGATTACAACCCCTGCTCTATGCACAAAGGCACATAGGCCACATATGTACATCTGCACAAAGGCACATACACATCCTAGAGGTTTAAAAATGCATCACTGACCCTTTTAGTGCATGGTTCCTGGGGCATGTGGGATGTTTCTGTCTCTAGACCCTACTCAGACCCTCAGTGGTGTTTCAGATGGGGCGTGTATTCATGTTACTGAACCACATCTGATGTCACAGCATGGCCGCTAGTGGGGCCATGGGAGATGCAGGTGAGTGACAAGAAGAGCAGGAGTCTGCTGAGACAGTTCTTGCCCCATGGGGTTCATTTGGGTTATCTGAACCCATTGGTCAATTTCACTTTATTCCAGGGGCTAGAGCAGGCCAGGGGGTGGAGGGCACAAGGAAATCAAAGAAAGCAAAGGGGGCCTGTTCTCAGTGGCAAACCTGGCTCTCGGCCTAGACACCATCCCCTGCTTGCTGTCCCCATGGTCCGAGTGGAGCGACTGCAGCGTGACCTGTGGGAAGGGCATGCGGACCCGCCAGCGGATGCTCAAGTCTCTGGCCGAACTTGGGGACTGTAATGAGGAGCTGGAGCAGGTGGAAAAGTGCATGCTGCCCGAATGCCGTAAGTCCTGGAGCCCCTGCAAGCCCGCCACTTGTCTTCCTGTTAACCAGCCCTGTGCAGAGATCAGTCCTAGGTCGTAGAGTTCAACTGTATGCTGGGGAGAAAGGGTATGGGTTTGGACCTCTGTGTTAGCAAAGTTATTTAAACTCTCTTCAGTAGTAATGAGGATGGCAATAGTCAATAATAGTCAATAGCAATAGTCATCCCCTCATTAGTAGTGAGAATCTCACTATTATCTACAAAACACACAAACTGTAAGTTGCTATGAAGTCTAAAAGGGAGACTTAGATGAAAAACACTTAGCACAGGCTCAGTAAACTTTAGTTCTTTCTCTCCCCCACCTCACCCCCAATTACAGGCTGTCTGACCGATGGATTTTCCAAGCTTTTTAATTTTATTCCTCCTCCCTGTGACCATTTTATTTACCCATGCCCAGAGGGTGGACATTAAATCAACAACTCCTATTCCCTTGCAGCCCTGATAGGACCAGCCAGCAGGAAAACAAACCAGGCCCTCAAAAGCTTGCTTCCCAGCCCCATCTCCTCCCAAATCTCTGTGATCAGCTGTATGTATTACATGGGGACTAATCTTCAAGGGGAGAGAGCCTGTTTTTCTGGCTAGTCTTCCAAGAGAGCTCCTCTCTTAGGTAGTGGAAAGTCAGACACACTTGCTATGTTTTTTTGGCTTCCTCTGAAATGCATTTGCAATCTTTCATGCTCCCTCTCCCTTATCTCTCGGGCTGCTTGCCCAGATTCAGATCTATTCTAGAAGCTCACAGAGCAAGGCAAGAGGCTTTGAACACATCTTCAAAGTCTCCCCAAAGCCATCTTAAGTAATAGAGAGGCCATAAGATGTGGGTTATGACCCGGGCACTGATTCTACCTTGACTGCTTACCTACCACGTGCACTGGATGAAATCAGTCTGCCTTTGGAGCCTCAGTTCCTTCTGTAAAACGAGATAACAGCACCTGCTTTGCATTTCTCATAGGCTTGCACTGAGATGTTCAAAAGAGTGTAAGTGACCATGCCTTGTTTCAGACATGATACACTCATACCCATCTGTGTCTTGCCAGCCATTGACTGTGAGCTCACCGAGTGGTCCCAATGGTCGGAATGTAACAAGTCATGTGGAAAAGGCCACATGATTCGAACCCGGATGATCCAAATGGAGCCTCAGTTTGGAGGCGCACCCTGCCCAGAGACCGTGCAGCGAAAAAAGTGCCGCATCCGGAAATGCTTCCGAAATCAGTCCATCCAGAAGCTGCGCTGGAGAGAGGCCCGAGAGAGCCGGAGGAGTGAGCAGCTGAGGGAGGAGTCTGATGGGGAGCAGTTCCCAGGTACTGCTCCCAAGTGTGAGGCTGAAATTCAGGGAGACGTCAAAGTGGAGGGAATGAGTGGGTCCTGAAGAACTTGCAGGAGTTTGCCAGCTAGAGAAGAGCATCCAGGCAGCAGGA
>NW_006431079.1:4967188-5040676 GCF_000325575.1 Pteropus alecto
AATAGTAATGCACAGGTACAGAGATACCAAAGAGCATGGTACGTTTAAACGATAAATGGGATGCAGTGGAGCAGAGTACAAAGGGAGAGGAAAGAAACCATGGTGGAGAGGTAGGGCCCAGACCAGAGGTCTTGTGGCCTGCTGAGGATTTGAGTCTTGGTTCTGTGGGTGAGGATTTTAAGCAAGAGTACGACTTTGATGGACATGTTGAGTGGTTTGGAAGTAGCAAAAGAGGCACAGAGGCCAGTTATTTAAAAAAATAAAATCCCCATCTGGGGCTTCACTGCTGAATAAGTTGGTCCAAGCCAAGCAAGATCATCGACAAAACAATGAAACAATGATTTGGGAGGATTCATGGTTCAGTCTTGGGTACAAACCAATGGATGGTCTTTGGATGCCCTGGAGTCGGTGAGGAAGGTACCTGTGTAAACGTGAAGATTAATGGCATGGTGAACTTAACTATTTTTAAAGGCATAGCTCAAATTACCCCCTTTTTCTTTCTCTTCCTTAAGACATCCTACCACCACCTACGGCAATGTAAGAAATGCAGATATGAGGAGCTAAATGATAGTCCACTATCTTTCCTTTGGGAAGCTGTGTGCATATTAAAATGTCCGTTGCACATGGTAATCAGTCAGCCAGCCAGTCAACAAACTTTCATTAAGCCCAGCCATGCGCCAGGCAGGCACCAGGCCATGGTTTTTTCCTCCATGAAACTTAATACACTATTGAATCATTATAAAGGTGACTGGTTCTACAAAGGAGTCACATACAGAGCACCAAGGAAACATTTTTTAAAAAGATCTAACCTACTATCTGGGGTCAAGGAAGTTTCCTTTGGTAGGAACATGTTTTTGTATGAAAAATAATAAATTAGACTGGTTTACTTAGTATTTGGGAAGCTAAGTATTTGGGGAGCAAAGCATAAGAGAAAGAAGTGGTTAACTGCAACTTGAGCGGTTGCCGCATTGACAAGCCACCCCGAAACAGTGGCTTTTTAAGAGTCA
The DNA here is from genome assembly GCF_000325575.1 of Pteropus alecto. Classification (NCBI taxonomy): domain Eukaryota; kingdom Metazoa; phylum Chordata; class Mammalia; order Chiroptera; family Pteropodidae; genus Pteropus; species Pteropus alecto. The sequence continues at coordinate 4,968,196 of NW_006431079.1, forward strand.
TTTATTAACATGATTCTGTGGTTCAGTGACTTGGGCTGTCTGAGCTGGATGAGTCTTCTGAGGTCTAGCTTAGCCTCATTCATATGGTCAGTCAGCCGATGGCTTAACTAGGACTCAGAGTTTTAGACCAGCCTCACCTGCATTATTTCTGGGCCTCAGATAGGAAGGCGGGGGGTTTCTCCACATGACCTTGACAACAGTAGAGCCAGGCTTTCTTATATAGTCGTGGAAGGATCACCAGCAGCTTTTCTCACACCAGGTTTGTTCACATCCCATTGGCCAAAGCAAGTCTTAAAATCAAGCCCAGATTCAAGAGGTGGAGAAATAGATTCTGCCCCTTGATGGGAAGAGCTGCAAAGTATTTATGGCCATTTTTTACAGTCCATCATCTATGAGCTAACAGTCCCCAGTAAGAACTCTAACCATTATTTAATTCAACAACCCATTACATACAAGAGCAGGGGAGAAGCCCAGAATACTTGATTTGACAGTTGTTTACTAGGGTTCAGCACCCCTGTTCTGCCCCCAATTTCTCTGCTAGCCTAACCAGGCCTTCTCATGCTTACAGGCTGTAGGATGCGCCCGTGGACAGCCTGGTCGGAATGCACCAAACTGTGTGGAGGTGGGATTCAGGAACGCTACATGACTGTAAAGAAGAGGTTCAAAAGCTCCCAGTTTACCAGCTGCAAAGACAAGAAGGAGATCAGAGCATGCAGTGTTCACCCTTGTTAGCAAGGGTCTGAGTTTTCCAGGGTTGCACTCCACATTCCAGTTTCCAATGACTGGGCCGTTTGTTTGCTTGTTTGTTTAAGGCAATTTAAATCGTGTACACTAGTTTTCATTTCCGCAGTGTGGTTCGCCCAGTAGTCTGTGGATGCCAGGGACATCCTTTCTGTATACTTCTTGGTGGGCACAGGCTGAGTAAGTCTCTCTCGTCTTCAGCCGGCCCACCTCCTGCAGACATGAGTCGTGTCAGCCACCCCATACCAAACGGAAATGTGTCCCTCTGGAGCATCACCTGGGCAGCAGAGCAGAGACCCTGTCTTCCACCACATGGAGAGGCTGGAAATGACTATGTGCCTCGGTCCAGGGTGCAGCAGGAAACACTCTCCATTGGATAGAGAGCAGATTCCCTCATTCTCATCTTTAGCCAGCTCTCTCTTGCAGGAAGTGATTGTTTGCCCATCTCTTTTCACTTAGAGGAGCTTTAGGTCCCTTTGTTGAGCCTCCTCAGTCATCGATAGTTCTTGGGGAGAAACGGAGCTGGTTAGATGCGAAGAGGAGCATGGATGCTGAACGGCTTTCAGAATTTCACTGAGAAATTCTGAACACATTTATCTCATCTCCTAATATTGGTTCCCAATACCCCAAAGGAAATGATGGCTCTTTTATTTGAATGTAAGGTTGCCAGTTCTTAGACCTGATGCAAAGAGTAATTAAGTCTAGGAAAGATTTTTCCCTTATTTGTTTTTGGAATTTTTGTTTTTTGCCACAATTCTCCTAGGAAAAGCCAGCCTTATAAACCTTCCGATGCTAGATCCTTACTAGAACTAAGGCCAACACAGCAAAACTGACCTTGCTGGCAGTCCCAACCCTGAATTTTTAAAACCTTCCAACACACATCAAGTTTTCAAACCAGTTCTAACAAGAAAACATTTTTTAGTTATGCAAACATCTTGTAGCCCACCAAGCCACTCCTCCAACAAAAATACTATCTCTGTACTTTAAAGAGTTCTTTAGTCGTAAATTTTTATATGTAGAAAGTGTTGTGAAGACCAAGAAAAACAGAAGTCTAGGGAGAAAAGAATATTACAGAATCAAGCTGGGCAAGAAACTCTGGTGGGAAGTCAAACCTATGTCAGCTCTCCACACTACAGCCGGCCCTCCAACGCATCCATGGTCTTCCATACCCTTCAGAGCACTCGTAAGCACACCAAATTCAGGGAGGCTGACTACCAAGGATTAGTGTAAAAGGACGTTTTACTGAGTTGAGTCCATCAGTTTTTACTCATTCATTTATTGTTAAAAATTATTTGGTTTCTGTTACAGGTCTTTTTCATTCCGCTTAATCCAAATATGTATCATGGATGAGATGCATACAATGCTTTGAATACACTATTTTAAGAATTTGCATTAAATAATCAGGATATTTCCAAACACAACCTATATATGCTATAGCCCTGAATCTGTATTATTTTCTTTAACACAAGAGAGAATTGTTCAATAAAAAACTCATTTGGGTCTGTCTTTTGTGTTTTTAAGCTAATTAAGTGTTGGGTCTGTTTAGAATTGTTATCCACCTCAATTATATTCAGGAATAGATAGTTTTTGCAACCTCGTTGTGGAGAGGCCATTCTTACCCCCATATCCCTGAGTTTTGGGAGCTTTGAGTTGTTTCTGGCATCACTGATGTAACCTTTAAAGTGCTTTCTCCCCCAACAAAGAACATAATATAAAGATATACAACATTTAACTTTCTTAGGAAAAAAAACTCTTGATACAGAATCTGCCTACTTTTGCAATGTTACTCTTAGCTATGTAGAGGCACACTTCCTCTCAACCTATGAAAATCAAAGTTCCTTAGGCTGGTGATACCTAAGTAATTCTAAGGATAAGACACCCTAGTTAGTGTCTCATGTTCTTATTTGGTCCCTATTGGGTACATTTTTAATCCTAATTTTGGAGAGTTAAAACCAGGTAACTGGTTAATGGCTGAGAATGGATAACATGTTTCTTGTTACATAAGTATTATTTCTTTTATTTGCCGGGGGAATTTTTAAGAAGCATCAAATCTCTTTCTTACCAAAGTCTCGTGTTAGGTGATTTATAGTTTTTCTGGCAAACCAATCACTTTGGAAATAAAGACTTTTAACTACAAAACTAAAATTTGTTTGGACTTCCAATAGAGACAGTAAACAGATCATAAAGCACCCAGTAAAAACTGCCATATAGAGAACAGCTATAATTATTGTATATATTTTAATAAATGCCAAAACAGTTGTAATCCAATTTACATCCACATTTTAAGATTACAATAAGGTCAGAGATATATTCCCTAGTCAGTTATTGAGTCACTCACCTGTCACCTTACCAATGCATTGTTTGAAGGAAATCTGTTGTAGCAAATGAGAATAAAGCCTGGGCTTCTTCAGACCCAAAAATGAAAAAATGAAAAAAGATCTTGTGCTGTTTTTAATTTGAACTTTGTGTATTAAACATGTTTTAGGCATACTCAAAGTCTGTGTACTTCTTCCAGGAAGTAAAGATACATTACACATTCTCACATGACTACAATTCTCCAGAAATTTAGTACAGGTCAAGTCTGTGGCTAAAATTTCAATACACAAAAATTCTACATGTCAAATTATTTCTGTGACCTAACAAATAGCACCACGTTTTCCAGGCAATAATTTAAAGGGGTTAAATATTAAAGTGTACCAGGACTGTACGGTCAGTCCCTTTCCCCCGCCCCGAGTTAAATTTTTATATCCTAAAGAAACGGCAATGTTTAATCCCTAATTACAACGCAGAATCAAGGAAGCCATAGACATTCTGCTATTTGGTTATTTGGTGCTATTACTTTTAATAATAGAATGATTCATTTTGTTCTTCACATTGCCCAAAGTTGAGAGAATGAATGAAAATAAATTAGTTCCTTTTGAGAATGAGCGAGATGCTGTAACGAACTATAAATAGCAGCTGAATGCTAATGTGTGAAGATAATTCTTCAATTTAAATCCTTTGAAATCTGTGAGCAACAGATCTATACTAAAATGTCAAATTTAAATAATGACATCCCTGCTTTAGACACTCTGTCCGTTCAGAAGGTCTTATACACTCTGTAGGGCACAGAGGCAGAAGTCATATAACGGTGAAGCAAGGGGAATCTGGGTTCTAACCCTGCTACATCCCTGAGAAGCAGAGAGAGCTGGAGCCAGTTATTTCACCTTTTCTGGCCTCAGGCTTTCATACAAGCCTTCTTATACTAAAGGACTTCTCTACTCCATCTCCACAATTTAGCCAATTCTCACCGTGAGAGCAAGTCCTGATGGTATCCTGACATAGGAGTCACTGAAAGCGTTTTACCCCACCAGTCCTTCGCTTCTTTATAAACCAACCAGTAAACTCCCACTCTGTGTTGAAGCTGGCTTGAGTTGTATACCTGTCACTTATAACTGAAAATATCCTGACAAATAAAATATACATGTAATATTTTTACTCAGGTATCACCAGAGCAAAATGTAATTTCAGACTTTTCATTCAACATTCATAATGTCATAACATAAGATAGCATTCATTAACATTTTCTCATATTGCTCTAAATTCTCCATAAACCTCAGAATATGTTCTCAACTACTTCCTGGCTTTAGAATTGATCGGTAACGGTTCTCATATTTTAAGCAGTTATGTGTTTAAAGAGTTCTTTATTTCAAATAATTTATTTCAAATAAGTATTAGCAGAAGGGAAAGGGGAAAACATCATATTCAAGACTACTGACTACAATAGATTTTATAAAAGTAGAACCTCTATTTTTTTCTAGTATTGGCATGTAACTCCTACTGGGTGATCATAACCGGAAATATCCTAGCCTATCTGGGAAGTCCAAAGTCCCACTTGTGAAAAATACATGAATCTCCCACTCCCTTACCTATGACGTGAGTGCTACTCCAATCAAGGTCTGCAGCCTAAGACCAACCACAAGCCACTCGTTATCATCCCACAACGAGATGCAGAAATTGAAAGCAAACGCTTAGAAACTTTTACAACAATTTGACATTGCACAATATCCAAGAGTACAGTTATTTTCCTAGGGATTCATTTTTTTAATTACATTTGGCAAAAGTATCAGTCCACAATGGTAAAGGTGAAAATTTTTTTAAAAGGGCCCTTCACCACAGATAGTCAGGGAAGCATTGTACTATGCCAACTCTCACTCACGGTCAGGAAAGGACACCAGCCTGCAAACCCTAGGCTTCCAAAGCTCTCAAATGCTTAAGCATCTACACAGTAATAGCTACTTCCAGACTTATATACCTACATATCTTCAAGTAAGTACCCTGCACTGGCTCTTTTTCTTACTCCTCTAATATCCTACCCTATCAAGTGAGATAACAGCTCCAACACCCCCTGATTTTACCACAGAATTTCTCAGAAAGTAGCCTACGCTTACTTCATCCAGTTCCTTGCCCCTCCAATCACATTTCAACCTGTTATAATCTGGTTCCAGCAACCCGATGAAACAAATTTCTCAAAGTCATGAGCAACCATCATCCCTGCTGCCTCTTAATCCCCCGTTCTTGCACCGCACTCAAAGCTTTTCACCCCCCACCCCCATCCTTGACGATAGTCTGGTTCTCTCCAAATTCTGACTGCTTCTCATCGCTTTTTGCTGCCTCCTTAATCTTCTACTTCCAAATGTTCCTTTCTCCTAAAAGTTTAACCTTTGGACTTTCCCTCATACACACTACACTTCAATCCACTCCATCTTCAATCATTAGCTCAAAATAGGTAAAACTCAAATCTGTAGTTAGTCCTAGACTCTTCTTTTGAGTTCCACTCCCCATCCCCAAATGCCTCCTGAATTAACTCTATATGTTAATTGCCACAATTACCATATATTTCTATCACTAGAGGATTGCCTATGCTCCTTATTCATTCATCAAATGGTGGTGGTGGTGCCAGGCAATATGGGTAAGGCAATAAACACAGTAGACATGGTTCTGCCCTTATCGACAGACCTTATGACTAAGGTCCAGGTCAGACAAGACAGACAAAATAGTCATAGACTATAAGTGTCCATAAGTAAATACGAGGTAGTGTGATAGTAGAATGGGTAGTCTAGGACTCTCAAGGAGGTGGCGTCTAAGCCAGGAGCAAATGGATGAAACAGCTAACTGGAATAGTTGAGGGAAGCAACTGATTTGGAAAATATATGGTGTGTTTTAGAGTGTAAGAAAGCAAATTGGCTGAATGTGAGAAGCAGAACGATGACAGTTCCTTGAACACTACGGTAAGAAGTTTGGATTAGTCCAAGTGCACTGAGATGATAACAGATTTTAAGCAGCAGTGGAACATTTATGGTCTAAAAACATCACTTTGGCCACATTGAAATAATAGCTTTGGAGAACAAAATGGAAATATAAAGACTACTTCAGAGGCCCTTGTAGTAACCTCAGTTTAAGATCAGGGGCTTAGACAAAAGTGGCAGAACAAACCGAAAACAGACAGATTCCATGATGCCAATAACCTCTTACCTGACCACCCTTCCTTAAATCCACACTTCCGTTGCTCACTCTACCACTAGATTAGATCCAGGTACCCTTTGTTCAGAATCCTTGGCAGCTTTCCATTATATAGAAGAGCCATCCTATGTAAAGCGCTCCACGACCCAAGCTGAGTCTCCTTTACTACTTTGTTCCCATTGCACTTAACGATCCTTTTAGATTAAGGTTCTAATCCCAGAATACACCCTGCATTCTGCCAACTCTGTGCCTTTACCCAGGTATTTTCCCACCCTTTCCACCGGCTCCTCTCCCTGCCCCACCTCAAATCTTCTCAACCTGTGACGCTCCAGTTAAAATATCACTTCTAATTAAGCTCCCTCAGATTTTCCAGGAAGAATATACACTATCACTTCTGCTGGACCTGACAACTTTTTGCATGCTTCTAACACTCTGCCTTAACTCTACAGTTGTTGTCACTTTTCATCTTTCTTCACTAGATACTGAATAATTTATAGGAAGTAAAAGTTCCGATTTATCCATTTCTCCAGAATACCAGTAAGGTCTTATACAAAGAAATCTGTTAAAACACCCTTTTTCTAAAAAGCACTTTGAAACTTTCTAAGCAGTCACTAGTTAATTACCTATAAGTGGTCAAGTGATATTGAAAGTGGCCACTTTATCATCACCTCCTCCTATTTACCTGCCAGTTATCTGTTCAATGTGATCATTATGTATAGGAATAGAAAAATAAATAAATAAGAAAAGTGGTGATGAAACCACGTGTAGAAGAGGAACAGGTTAGACCTTAAGTATATACGACCTTGTTATGTCAAATTTTAAAAGTCAAATGATAAAGTAAGGAACCCATTTATATTATAAAACTCAAAAGCCTCAAATTTAGAGAATCATCAATGTAAGACATATGTCAATAGGGCATAATGTCCAACTCTAAAATATTACAAATCCTTCAATAACATAGGGAGAAAATTCCTAGGATAGAAATTCATGACTGTCAATTCAGGAAACCCTGTTTGAAAGAATTTCCACATATATAAAGAAACATAAGAGATACTAATGTTAGAAATGTAACCTCAATGTTAAATGTGCTAAAGAGCAGGATTGGCAAACCATGGCCCACAGATCAAATCTAGTCTGCCATCTGCTTTTGTACAGAATGGTTTTTACAATCCTAAATGAATTTTTAAAAGAAAATTCAAAAGAAGATTGGTATGACATATGGAAATGATATGAAATACAAATTTCAGTGTCCATAAATAAAGTTTCATTGGAACCCGGCCACATCATTCATTTAAATATCATTTATGGCTGCTCCAGTGCTACAATGGCAGAGCTGCGAAGCTTGTACAGAGAGACTACTATGTATATGGCCCGCAATGCCCAAAATGATATTTACTAGCCAAACATCAGAAAGTTTGCCAACCCCCCAGCTATAGAGCAGGGTTTTCAAGCCATAGATGAAGAGGACTACAAAGCACCTCTGACTGTATGATGGAAATCAAACGGGAGAGACTTCAGCTTCTAACCATGGAGTAACAGGAACCGGATTTACCCTCCTACCTTCGACAATCAGAAAATTGGAGTAAATATGTGAAACAATTGTTTTCAGACATTATACACCAAGCAGCATAGGACTACAATCCTTGATGGAAGAGAAATAAGGCAAGCCTTAAAACTGTCCTGGCTTTCTGCCTGGCGGCACACTCCAGATTGCAAAAGGGATGGAGAATTCTAAGCAAGGCACAAATGTTTCCTTGAGCTGAAAAGACAGACATGGAGATCAGGGAGTTTGAGGCAGCTGAAAGCTGCAGGACAAAGTTCTGAAGAAGACAGGGCTACACAGAAAAAGAGCTCCAAAAATATGCATAGGGTCACCGAGGTTTTGCTGAATATTAAGATACACATGTACAGAGTGAAACTCCATTAGGTTGGGCAAAGAATGACTCAGTAGATGTGAATAAAATGTTCTCCACAGCTCACATGGGGCTGCAAATTGTTTTCAGTTCCCACCAGCCAAATTGGAGGGTCCTCACTGATTACTAGGGCATTCAGCAGAGACTCCAAATGGTCCACACTCAGTAGCAGAGCTAAACTATTGTGGAAAAAAAGCTACTTGAGACTGCATGAAGCTTAAAAAGAAGCCTTGAAAATACTAAACTGAACTGCAAGTAAATTAACTGACTGCCAGAGCAAAGCCCAACAACCTTTAGATTAAGACAACAAAATCTAGGCACATAATAACATAAAATACACAATATCCAGCATCCAATCAAAATAGACAGCAAAAAAAAAGAAAATGGCCCATAACTAGAGAAAAATCAGTCAATAGAAAGAGATCCAAAAATTATAGAGATGAAGGGATCAGTTGAAAAGGATATCGTAACAGCTATTATAACCATGTTCGAATGTTCAAAGCAGCCTTTCTCAACCAGAGTTCTGCAAGAGGATTAAGCCCTATAGGAAAAGTTATTTTAGTGACTATTTTCTCAAATTTCCCAAGGATGGCACAGCTAGTACAATTTTAGATGCACAGAAGAGAAGTTAGTTCATTACAAAAAAACAGATAAAGCATTTATCTGGGAATCCAGTCGTGAGAGGTTGGATAATAGAAATACATGAACATAATGATGAGAGAAATAGAAGATATAAAAAAAAAAAAGAACCAAACAGAATTCTCACGGAAGGGAAAAAAAAGGCATGAAATGAAAAATTCATTGGATGGGATTAATGGCAGATTAAACAATTACAGAAGGAAAGGTTAGAGAACTTCTAGATGTAGCAATAAAATGAAGTACAGAGAAAAAAAAAAGAAGTAAATTAAGATAACAAAATTTAACTTTCAGGCCTGCTTTGCTACAAATCATCTATTCAGAATAAAATAAAAGGTGTCCCATTAAATCTGAATATTATGTAGACAGTCTCTTTTTATTTGAAGTTACCCATGATAAAAACTTTCCCCATCTATGGCCATGCCACCCTGAACATGCGTGATCTTGGAAGCTAGGGTCGGGCCTGGTTAGTACTTGGATGGGAGACCACCTAGGAAGACCAGGTGCTATAGGTGTCAAAAAAAAAAAAAAAAAAAAACCTTTCCCAACTGAAAGTACTAACAAGAAGACAGCGTTATAGTACCAAAAGCCACAGGATAAACGTGGTATCTTCCTGGGTAGTAATTTTAATTAACATCCAAATAAATTTATATTTTGCTTCCCCAGCAGTAATTTTAATTAACATTAAAATAAATGTGTGCTGTTTTAAGCTTCATCCTCAGATGTGAATGCATCTCATCAAGGGGTGTCAAGAGTATCTCATAGAAAAAAATTTAAGAAACAGTGACTTTAGGAAATATTCAAGAAATCACTAAGAACAAACCATTTCACTTCACGTTCACCTACTAACTGACCAATATTGACTTTTAGATTCACACCCTAAGGCATTACTGGCAAAAGCCAATAATGCCTTATGTTAGAGCTACTAACATAAGTTTCCTCCAACACTCATTCCTTCAAAATAACAAGTCATAAAGCATCATCTTGTGATAACAAATCAATTTTAATTCTAGCACCTGAAGCTATACAAGGGTACGCTTTATAAACCTCATGGGACTGTTGTACACATTCAATAAAGTGACAACTGTGCAATACCACTTAGTATCTCAAAATCAGGAACATACTTTTGAATTGTTTAAACACAATCCACAGAATTAGAAACAAAATCAGAAGCCATCCACAGTTATACTAATCGTCAATTAAAAGTTTTACACATACTACTTGATATAACAGTCAATATCTAGTAGGGGATGTTGAAAGCGATTTCAGATTCTCATCCTGTTGTACTCTATTGGGAAGGTTTCTTAAGTAGCTATGTGACTGGCCAAAGCTGGGTACAACCAGGACCAGTAAAGTTCTACCACAGTTTCTGTAGTTTTCACTTTTTTCTGTCAGTTAAAAGTGAACAGTGAGAATTAAATACTTATCTTTACATATACACAAGATATGCTGTGAAAGCATAGCTGCTTACAAACATATAAAAATACTTGTTAACTAGTTTGATAAGAAAATAATGTATAAAAGTATATAGCAAAAACATTATCATCTCTGACCCTGGAAAGATCAATTCCATATTTTATATTACAAACAAAAACAGTTTTAGTTTTTTTGAATCCCTTATCCAGAAGTACTTAAAAAGGAAGACAGAAATTATTTATTTTTACTCTCAACACAGTTGTGAAACAAGTTAAATTAGAAAACCCAAGAACACTGAAATGCCTAAGTCCCGAATGAGTCCAAATATTTGGCCACATAGAATATTATCACCTTTAAGATAAAGGCTTTTTAAGCAGTTTTTAATCTATAAATACAATAGGCATTTTGGTATTTTGGCCACTGGGAAACAAAGGTCTGAGATGTATCACTTTTGAGGATTCAATTCATTGTATTAAGGTTAACTGAAAGGTGACATCAAAATGTTTAGATAGGCAAAAATTCACATTTTAAAAAACTCCCTATGTTTCTATTTAGAGTAACAGTAGGCAATATGATTCCAGAAGTTAAAAGTTATTTCATAACCTACGACTTCAGCTTGGCAAACAGCTTAGGTTCCAAAACTGATTCACCCCTATTAATAAAATGAAAGCCCTTAAAAAAGAATGTCTGTGTATACAGATATATATTTTAAAATAATCAGATAATCTTTGAAGCAGCCTTAGTGTTTCCTTTAAATCTGTCTTGAAATGGTCATAGGATTAGCTTCACGGAAAAGATTAGCCAGCTTCTTGGTCTAAGGCTACCACGGTGATCATTTGTCTAAGGCTAAAAAGGTACCAACATGATGTAAACCGTAAGGAGAGGAAGAGAAGATGAGGGCTTTTCCTGGCAGTTGGTAGCTAAAACTCAAGGGATTCTTAGAAAATGACACAATGGCAGCCTTTCTTGTCTTTTTCTTTCCGCGTTGGTTCTGGTGAGGGAGGACATTCCTGCAAAAAACTGCTCTTGATTTCCTGTAAGACAGAAAAATCTATATATAGTGGCCTTCCTGGTAATATATTAGTACAAATGCAGGTTATTTTTGGACAAGTCTCGTGTACACGCATACACTTTTCAATGTTAACTTTCAACTAGGGAATCAAAGTGAATCTTTGGCGGGGAGTACAAATGCTTCGACACCAGCAAAAGCAGAGCTGTCTGAGTTTCGTTAACGGGCGAATCTTAAATCACATGACATGCTGAGCTCAGTAACCTCTAAACTCCCTTCCTAATTAAAAATTCCATGACTCTAAGGTATACTTAAGAATAAATTCCCATCACTAGAGTGCAATATAAAATCATCCTTACGAGGTATTACAGTTCCTATCCCTGTTCTACCACTTATTAGCCATAAGTCAGTATTAGACAAATTAGTTGACCTCTCTGAGACTTGGTATTTTAGAAGGCAATAATAAAATCCCATCTTTTACAGTTCTATGAGGATTAAAGATCTTTTGTTTAAATGCATAATGGTGCCTGGCATAAAAAAGCTCCTCTACCCTCCCCCTCATTCCTGATTGGCTGATGAATATAGACAAATTCTGAGGGTCAAAACCAGGGACAAAATATTTCAAATAGGTAATAAAAATTATTTTAAGGTGGGACTGGTTCGCGCGCGCGCGCACGTGTGTGTGTGTGTGTGTGTGTGTGTGTTAAAATAACTCACCTTCCAAAATCAAGATTCTGTATTCATTAAAAAATAACAGAACTCAGAGTTTAAATAAACTACTAAAAAAAAAAAAACCCCAAAAACTATAATCTACTTTTTCCTGCCCCCCACAAAGAGAATGCTCTGGCAAGGGGCTAAAAATTACAAGTCCATAGCTCAGATGTCAATTCAGCTTAGATACATAATTAACCTGAGCCCACTCCACATACCTGTCAAACTATCTAACGAGCAGAAAAACCAGTACCTCTAGAGAGCACAAGGTGAAGTAAGTGCCAGGCATAGATTCAAAATAATCAAATCAAACCCTGCCTACGAAAGCAACTCAATCTTACACACAAACCTACACAGTAACTACAGATGACCTCATCCATCACCTCAAGCTTCCTGGAACTCATTAACACTTTCTGAACCACAGGGGCTCTTAGGCCAGCTAACAGAAAAACTCTTCATAACCTGGATGTTATACTTCACTGCCTATGGGACTGCTGAATCTCTACTACTCTTCACCTGGGAGGAGTCGGGTAAGAAGCAATGCTAAGACACACGCTCTGGAATCAGAGATGTAGAGTTGAGTCCCAGCTCTGCCATTTAATACGTCTAAACTTTGAACAAGTTATTTAACCCCTCTGAAACTGTTTTCTCATCTGAAAGTGAGAACAAATGAAAGTATTTAGCTTACTAGGTTGTGGTGAGGATTAGATGTAGTAAGATGTGTAAAGCACTTAGCACAGTACCTGGCAGAAACTACCACTCGATGTTAGTTGCTGTCATCACTTCATACCACCTCCACCTTTGGGATCTGCACAGATTCTTTTCAAAATCCCTATGTCTAAGTACTCTCTACTTCAATATAATTAAATGAGGTATTATATGTAGAAGTACCTATAATATGTAATTAGAAACTTTAACACACTATGTGCATTAATCCCTAATCACTCCTACATACAAGATCCTCTTCCTTACCAAAAACATTTAATTTTTTTTTTCTCAGTTAATGGTTTTAAAAAGCATGGTGTGATTACCTGTCAAGTTCAATAAACTAAAACAAACTTCTAGAATGTTTTGCTTACCTTATAACCCGGACAAGTTCATGGAAAGCTTGATCTACATTCATCCTAATCTTTGCTGATGCCTCCATGTATATTACTTTCAGTTGTCGTGCTAACTGCTGTCCTTCTTCTTGTGTTACCTGAAATTCCAAGAATTCAGTTTGAGGTACAGTATTAATAATGAGACCTCTATCGAACCTTCAGCCACAGATGACACTGTTAAATCCGACCAGAGGCCAAACTGATTTGTCACGGATAAACAACACATACTGAAGACCAGCTCCACAGAGCAACTCAGAAGAACACAGAAACAAGATTTCAGTTTCATGGTTACTCAAAAAGTGTTAAGTACAACAGTGATAAATTCTGGAAAGGAAAAGTACAAAGTGCCCTGAGAATCTATAACCCTGCTGGGCAAGTCAGGGAAAGCTGGTATTCAAGCTGAGAACTAAATATAGAACATGGAGTTAGGTGGGGATGAGGTGAGGAAACAGCATGCTTGAGTGCCGTGGTGGGAAACAGCTTTCCAAGTTCCAGGAGCTGAAAGACGACTAGAATGTCTGGAACATACCAAGACAAGAGAGAAAATGACAAGAGGTGAAGATGGAGAGGAGGGCAAGCTTCGAAAGGCTTAAGATCTTCAACTCTGCATTTCCCAGAGGAGATGCTCAACAATTACGTGGGGAAAATGAACAATGAATAATAGGATCACAAGCCCTCACAATGCCTTCCTTACATTTAAGAGGTGAAGGAAGGTAGGCAAGAAAGGGTAGCAGAGCTGATGATGGATAAAATGATAAGCCAGAATAAAAAACATTAACTAAAAATAGGAAAACGTTAATTGAATATAAGTAAATACCCTATGTATTTTAAATGTAAAGGCTGAAATAGTGATAGTTACCTAAGATTAAACCACATTACATTTACATTTATATAATGGGACTGAAAATTTTAATTTCTGAAAAATGACTGTTATTGCTGTCTTTACCACAAAAGTAAACACTTGCAGAAAAGTAAGAAAATACAGATGGGAAAAAAAGAAAAAGTTTAGGAACCTATCACCCATGGAGAACCACATTCTGCTTTTTCAATGATATACATTTTTCTCTACGAAAATAAGATCATAATTTTTGTATATTTATGTTATACCATGAAACATGTTAAATTCATTTACCTAGGTGTTCTTCTGTAAATGCCATAGACTTTTCTACATAAACAGTCATGCCATTTGCTAATAAAGACAGTTTTATTGCTTCCTTTCTGACGTGGGTGCTTTTTCTTTCTTTTCTGGCCTTACCTCACTGCCTAGAACTGCCAGTACAATGACGTCAGTGGTGAGAGGGGTACTTTTGACTTGTTTCTGATCTTAGGGACAAAGCATTTAGTCTTTCACCATTAAGTATGATTAGTTGTAGGGTTTTATTGTAGATGCCCTTTGTCCTTAGGTTAACAAAGTTCCCCACTATTCCATCTGTAAAGAGTTTTTTATCAGGAATGAATGTTGGTTTTTGCCAAATGGTTTTTTTTTTAACCTATTGAGGTCATATGGTTTATCCTTTTTAGTCTGTTAATATGGTGATTTATGTCAATTCATTTTTGTATGTTAAGTCAACACTGCATTCCTGGAATAAATCTCACTTTGAAGGATGATGCACTGTCCTTTTCGTTTCTTGTGAATTCTAGTTACTAAAAATTTATTAAGAATTTTTACATCTCATGAGAGTTTTGGACCATAGTTTTCTTTTCTTACATCTTTGTCTGGTTTTGGTATCAGAGTAATGCTGGTTTCATATAAGCTGCAAAGAATTTTTCTCTCTTCAATTTTCAGGAACAGTTTCACCAGAATTGGTTTGATATAATTCACTGGTGACTTCGACTGGGTTGGTAGTTTTGAGAGAAGGTTTTCATAACAAATTAAATTTATTTTATAGGTACAGTACTATTCGAGTTATCTGTTTTTTCTTGAATGAACTTTGGTAGTTTGTGCCTTTCAAGGAATATTTGTCTATTTCATCTAACTTGCTGAGTTTATCGGTATAAAACTGTTTAAAGTATTTCTTCATTATCTTTTAAATATGTATAAGACCTGAAGTGATGGTATCTTTCCCATTACTGATGTTGGTAATATGTGTCTTCTTTTTTATCTGGTCATTCTAGCCATATTTGTCACTTTGATCTTCTAAAAACCAGGTTTTTTTCCCCTATGGTTTTCTATTTTTTTATTTCATTGGTTTCTGTTCTTAGCTTTATCGTTTCCCTTCTTCTGATGAGTATGATTTTAATTTGCTTTTTCTTTTTTCTTCTAGTTTTTTAAAGGTAGAAGCTAAAAAGTAATTGCACTGAGATCCCTCTTTCCTAATACAAATATTTAGTCCTATAAATTCTCTATATACTTCTTTAGCAGCATCCCACAAATTTTGGCATGTTATATTTTCATTTTCATTCAGTTCATAATATTTTGTAATTCTCCTTTTGATTTTTATTTTATCAAGGGTTAATCAGAAGTATGTAGTTTCCCCATATGGGAAGATTTCCTAGGTATCTTTCTGTTATTGATTTCCAATTTAATTCCACTGTGGTCAAAGAATATAACACTGTCTGACTAGAATCCCTTTACATTTATTGAGACTTGTTTTATGACTCACTTTCATTTCAAAAAAATGTGTGTTCTGCTGTTGTTGGGCAGAATGTTGACTAGATGTCAATTAGGATAAATTGATAATGTTCAAGCCATCTATAGCACTACTAATTTTCTTTCTGCTTGCTTGGTCAATTATTGAGAAAGGGGTGCTGAATTTTTTACTGTTAAATGTAAATAAGTTCATTTCTCTTCGTAGTTCTTTCAATTTTTGCTTCAAGAATTTTGAAGCTGTTATTAGGTACATGAATGTTTAGAATTGTTATGTTCTCCTGATAAATTAATCTATCATCATGAAATAATCCTTTTTCTCCCTGATAATACTCTTTACTCTGAAATCTACTTTGTCTGATATTTACAAAGCCACTCCAACTTTTTTTCATTAGTGCCATTAGTGTTAGAATGATGTATCTGAAGCCACCCGTTTACTTTTAATCTATTTGTGTCTTTATATTTAAAGTAGATTTCTGGTAAAGTCTTGTATTTTTTATCCAATCTGACAATGTCTGCCTTTTAAGTGAGGTGCTCACACTATTTACATTTAATGTGACTACTGATACAGCTGAATCATCCTGAAATTGTTTTCTATCCATCCTATTTGTTCTTTGTCCTATTTATCCTTTTTCTGCCTTCTTTTGGGTTAATGTACTGTTTTTTTATGATTCTATTTTATCTCCTTGGTTGGCTAATGTACTATGCATCTATTATGTTATTTAAATGATTGCTTTAGAGTTTATAATATACATTTTTCACTCATCAGTCTAATTCAAATGCTATTATACCAATTCATGTATAGTTTAAGAACCTTATTACAAGAATGTTTCTTCCTCACACCCTTTTATTTTTATCTTTTACTTCACAATACATTGTTATTATTTTTGCTTTAAACATCCAATTATGTCTTAAAGATATTTAAATAACAGTAAAAGTAATCCATAGTTGCCCACATCATTTTCATTTCCAGTGCTCTTCATTTCTTTATATAGATCCAGATTTCCATTTGATATCACTTTCTTTCTTTTCACCTTTCTTGTAATGCATAGGTTGGCAGGTGATGAATTCTTTCACCTTTTACATACCTGGGAAAAGTCTTTATTTTACCTTCACTTTTGAAATACATTTTTAGTGGGTATTGAATTCTAGGTGATAGTTTTTCCTTTCAGTACTCAAAAAATGTTGTGCCATTATCTTCTGACTTGCATAATTTGTGAGAAAAAAATGATGACTATTGTCATCTTTATCTTTGTTCCTCTGGTTATTTTTCAGAGTCTCTCTTTATTGCTGGTTTTAAACAACTTCTTTATAATGTATCTTGTTGTAATTTCTTCATATTTCCTATGCTCAGAGTTTGTTGAGCTTCCTGGATGTACGCATTTATAGTTTTCACCAAATTCAGAAAATTTTCAGCCATTTCTTCTGTTAATCTCAGACATTGTAGATTTAATTTCCAAAAGTCTTATTTTGATCTTTTTACATCTTCCATGTCTCTACTTAATATATTCAGTCTTTTCTCTAGCTTCCTGAACATATGGAATATAGTTATAACTGTTTTAATGTCTCTGTTCACTAATTCTATCATCTGTGTCATTTCTGGGTCTATTTCTATTCACTGTTTTTTTCTCCTTATTATGTCATATTTTTCTGCTTCTTTACGTGTCTAGTAATTTTTGAGTAGATGCTTGCATACTGGATTTTTTACCACTGGGTTTGGGATAGTTTGTAGTCCTACAAATATTTTGAGCTTTCTTTTGAGATGAAGTTATTTGGAAAGTTTGATCCTTTTTGTTATACGGTACCAGAACAGCATTTGGTCTAGGGCTAATCTTGTCCCGCTATTGAAATAAAACCCTTCTGAGCGCACTGCCCAGTACCTCAAGGATTATGAGTTTTCCCACTCTGGCTGGTCAGAATATGAATTATTTCTGACTCTATTTGAGCTCAAGGTATTTTTCCCTCTAATCTTTCCAGGTAGTTTGTTCTCCTAATTTAATTTCCCATTCTCAAAATTCAGCAACCTCATCAATACCATTAAGTTATTACATTAATGCATATACATCTTACAAGTACTTCATAGCAGTTTATACCCTGTTGTGTTTCAAAGGGTGGGAGGTAGGTTCTATATAGCACTGGTATATTCAAGTTTATGTAAGTTTTAAATTACTCTTCCTCTCTTTAAAACAGCGTATGTACCATAAGGCCTATATGGTTTTGAAATACAACTCAGTCAAATCAAGCAAGCAATTAACAGTAAGTAAGGAAGCCAAGTAAGAAAAGAAAGCTTCTCGAAGATAACAATTTAGAAAGGACAATTCCTATTTTTAAAAAACCTGACATGGTAAATTCCTTAGTATAGAAATATCATGTTGTCACAAATTCTGTTCCTTCTTCCTGGTATGTTACCCCTTCTCTGCCAACTCTGTACTCTTGTTTCTTACTAATACTTCAGGACTCAAGCAATTGGAAATGTCCCCACAGTACTGATGCTGTTTTAGAACAGCACCCCAGAGTCCCCGTCACACTCTACTGTGACCAGTGACAAAAGCCTTAGCTCACTATGCTACACCACAATTTTTGGTTTTGTTTTCTCGTTTATGTCCTTTGTAGCAAGGGAATAAGGCATATTTGTCTTTGTATATCCAGAGTCTAGAAGAGTGCATAGTAGTTAACTAAAAATAAACATATAGTAATGTGTATGACCAATCAAACAAGTACATCTTGAAGTAAAAGATGATATAGGAAAAACATTAAAAATAAATATTTGAGACAGGTCGATCTCAACAATTCATTTTATTCATATAAATTTGACAGGGGGA
The DNA here is from genome assembly GCF_000325575.1 of Pteropus alecto. Taxonomy (NCBI): domain Eukaryota; kingdom Metazoa; phylum Chordata; class Mammalia; order Chiroptera; family Pteropodidae; genus Pteropus; species Pteropus alecto. The sequence continues at coordinate 4,986,633 of NW_006431079.1, forward strand.
AAAAACGTATGTCCTTAAAATTTTTGCTATTTGTCTTTCTGCTCAATTATTCGTCAAAAAGGTAGCTTGATCTATCCCTCCTGTACAACATAATCCAGCCAGAGGGGAATAGCAAATGACCTATCTTTATACATAGTTAGAAAATTAACAAATTAATGGTCTAGATGATAAAACAATCCTACTGCTAAGACTGTTTCTGTGCTTCACTTATTTATTTTTAAAGCATGGTCTCACATCACTGTCTTCGAAGAATCAAGAAAAGTTTGTACAACTCCATTTCTGGTCAAGAACTCTCTAACCATATATAGAGTTGCTGTCGAGCTCACTAGTGTGGCCTAATTCTAACTAAGAAGCAGAATAGCATTGCTACCACCAAAGCAAACAAAAGCGAACAAAAAAGAACACCACATGAAACGAATCCACAGCATTGTGGAGCCAGAAATCAACAGAATATTGAAAGCTCAGAAACGAGGATTTCCGAGAGGTTCCCAAACGCAGAGAATTTTATAAAGAAGCAAATACTCAGCCTTATTCCCTGTATATTCTGATTTAGGAAGTCAGAACCCTACCTAGAAATGTTGTGTTTTAAACAACCAAGGTGAATCTCACGCAACAAATTCACTGATCTACATTTGGGAATTCTCAGTGGGATTTCAAAGGCGCAGATGAATATTAGCAGAAATCTACAACAATATGAGCTTATCTATTCTTATATATTTCCAAATAGAGAAAAACAAGAGTAGAAATGATGAGAGCAATGTTATTAAACAAACTGGTTTTGATTGGAACAGACCACAACATTTGTAATACTCACAGAAGGATATGTCCAGTAAATGAATAACCTAAGTTTACAGAACCAAAACTTGTTTTTCAAAAATACTTATTATGTAGAAAGAATCATCATATTAATATTACATGTTGATGCCTTGATTCATTCATTTAGCAAATATTTATTGAGTGCATATCTTTGTTCTAGTGCTAAGGATAAAGCATGAACAAAACCAATCAGTGGAACTGAGAAGCCCTAAACACACTTGCTTCCAGTCAACGGTTCACAAACCTTTTAGATGCCAGCAAAGCACAAACAGGTAAGGCTAGAAGACCTGTACTCTAATGTTTAAGGGGGAAGGGTTCTTTTTCCTGGGAGGCTGCAGGGGCACATTGTGGTCCAGGTACCAACAGATAGAAGGAGTAGGGGTTAGTACGATTATTAAAAGTGTAATGGGTTCCTTTCTTGAATTAATGAGAGCTACTAGCAATTAAACACCTAACAAAGGGGAAAGGAAAGGGGCAAGCTAAGGTAAGCCAGGGAAGAAAACGGGGCCGGGGGACGGGGAAAGGGCGGGGACGCGGAATAGTGCATTCTAGTCGGGGCTGCATGAAGGATGGACAAGGAACTTACAATCAGAGATATTGTGAAGTCCACAGTCCAAGACCACACATTGCTGTATTGTTTCAGCATCACTGTGCTGTCATATTTACCTACTTTTACATTTCAGCAAAGGCAAGCAAATCATTTACTTATATTTTCTTCCTGTACCTTTGACAGGATAAAGAAAATGACCGATGTATCTCTAAGGGGCCAGGTATGTGGTAATGCTAAATAACCAGTCAAATTCTACAAATCTCTTTTTAATTAATGTAAATGTCAGTGACTTTGTTTTTTTCTACTGCTCTGTCATCAGTGTCTAGAAAAAGTGTTCAATAAATATTGGAGAGATGGATAGACGGATGGAAAGAAGGAAGGAAGGAAGGAAGGAAGGAAGGAAGGAAGGAAGGAAGGAAGGAAGGAAGGAAGGCAGGAAGGGGTGAGTCCACAGAGATATAGAAGCCAAAAGGAAGTAGGCAAAGCCTCTTCTGCCCTGTCTCCCCCATAACGGGTTCCAATCTCAGGATCCAGTGGTAGGAATGCCCAGGGCTGACCCACAAACTCAAAGAAATGTGGAACGGGCATTTGCTATTTAAGAGTAAAAAGGCTAGTAGCCAGAGAAAGTCCAAAGGATCACAGTCCAAAGACGAAGACAGAAAAGAACAAGCTAGAATAACAACTATGAGCAAGCCTGACTGGTTACTAAAGACCTAGAGATGACCAAAAAGTAAGCATTTCTACAATGGAAAGAAGTTTTTATGGGGGTCCCTGGGGCCTGTCTAGGCTCAGCTGGTAGAGCAATTAAGGATGCCAAGACATGATAGAACATCACCTTTAATTCTGAAAAGACTTTAAAAAGGTAAAAACCTGTACTATAGCATCTCAATTTCAAATGTACTGAGTCTGGCCCTCAAGGCATATTTGCCTTTGTACAGCTCCAAACCCTAAGACATCCAGGAGAGATAAGGAGATGAGGAGGAGCCAACAAAGGGCACAGGAGGAGAGGAGTGCTTCAAAAAGGAGAATGTGAGCAAATGTGTCAAATGTCACGAATATCTATGTAAGTGGTGACCTTGACTGAGGCACTGCATGCCTGAAGTCAGGGCTAGCAAGAATGGCAGGAAAGAAAGTGGAGAAAGCAAGTGGAGATAATGCTCTTAAGGCATTTTGCTATTGAGGAGGAGCAGCAAAAAGACACTGAGAGAGGAATGTGAGATTAAGAACAAATTTTTGCTATAGTTACTTTTTGTTTTAAGGATGACAGCTAGCGTAGCATGTTGTCTGCCGATGGGAATGATCACGGAGGAGAGAAATGGAACAACTAGAATGGAACAATTGCTGGGGTGATACCCATGAGCTGGTGAGAAGGAACAGGACCCAGTGGTACTGGAGGGGTTCGTCACAGAGAGGTGAGGGCTTTGTCCATGTAAGTGGGGAGAGGAAGACTTGATGGTTAGTACACATAAAGGTGGAAACATGTAGAAATATCTCAGTGAAGTAGAAAAATGTCACTCATCACAAACTCAGAGTAAGGAAGGGTAAGAAAGAGTTGTAAGTTTAAGAATGTGAAAGTAAATAACCATCCAAACAAGTAGGAAATGAATGGACTAGGGAAATGTAACAGGATTTTCAGTTGGCACTAAAGGCTCACATAATGGCAGTGGTCATGACTTTAAATGAAAAATTTTGTAAACCTATGGTATAAAACAAGACCAAAGTGCCACAGTATGGAAACCACGTGCCAAAAACTGGAAATCTTCATGTACAGACAAATTAAAAATAACTCATACAGCCCCTTTGCCCCAACTAATCATGGCAAGGCCTGCTTCGTTCTGGTGGCACATGCTTCCCTCCTATCCCTAATCTGTCACCACCTACCCTACAGGAGACCTCTGCATCACCCCAGCCCTCCGACCTATTCCTTTACTTGAGCTACCACGATGAAAATTTTGAGAAAACCTATTTCGACAGTCAGGGCAGATGCATCTGGGCGTGGGCTGGAAGTTACGGTAAGACAGGGAGAAGAACCCCTTGTTCTCCGCACAGCTACTTTGCCATTACTTCCCAGATCCAAAAGTATGTTAAGTCTTTCTGGTAGTAGAAAAGACGGAGAAGAGCAGTAGACAGGATCTACTGAGCAACGTTTAATAAATATAATTAGGTTCAGAAATCCTGAAGGAAATGGCCCAAGGAAATAAAAAATAAAATTTAAAAATAGATGGACTGCCTACTCCAGGTTTAAGATATGAGCAATGCCATATTCTAAATTATTTCTAACAGTTTATACTAGTCTGAAATAAAGATAAATTTTTTCACCTTAACTTTTTATTATTCAGATTTGAAAGACCTACCAGTAATATTTATTCTATATCAAGTATCGTCAGTAAACATTTCTAAATCTTAGCATTAGAACAGTAATATCATTCTCTTAAGTCTATGTTTTAAACCTGGTATACCTTCAACAAAATTTTACAAATACAACACACGAATCGAAAGTTGTGTTTTAAATAGTTAACTACAAAAAGGAAGCTGTCCTCAATGCTGTTTATCAAGCAATTTTTCCTGATGTTTGTATTTTTCAAACAAAATCTTAAGAATCTGTTAACAGAAGTTATATATACATAAAAAAAAAAAAAAAGACTTAAATACCAGCAAAGGTTAGAAAACAATTTAAACAATTACATTCCAGATGTGGGGTAGAGGCTAAAGGCCTAAAGGAGATAAAGACACAAAAAGAACCCCCAAATAATGTAGAGCCTGTATTAATTTACATCTGATCTTGTTCCTCTCACCCACAAAAAGGTGAGTGAACAATATATATCCTTCAATTTTTTAATTTAATGTGAAATAAGTGGGTAAAGAAACAAGTGAGTATAAACCAGTCTGCAACTAAACACTAAAAATGTTATTTTCTTGCAGGTTACTGGTGTTAAAGCCAGCCAATGTGAAGAATTAACAAAAAATTCAGTCATTAATAGGGCTTAGGAAAAATTCAAATACTGTAATTTAAATTGACGCCATCTCTAAATGAAGGTAATTTAGCATTAACGCTGAATAAATTAGGCCTTTAGGAGTAACTTTAAGATTATCTAACTAGAGTTTTGGATGTTGCCCAAGAAATTATAACATGTGAATGGAACTGGTACAAATACTTGCAGGCTTATAGAATCCACTGAAGTTCTGTGCAAAAATATGTGAAAATTTAATTTCTTCACATCTACTTCCTTTTCATTTCTTATCTAGTGTGATTTCTATAAAACCTAGTGTGTCAAACTCAGCAGCTTTTTTGATCATGGCACTTTGTTTCATTAAATACATCCATTCAGTTATATAATTATAAATAACTGGTTTCACAAATGCAAAATTCCTTCTCACCTGTCTTTGATGATCCAGATCTGCTTTATTACCAATTAAAATCATTGGAAATTCATCACGATCCTTTACTCTGAGAATCTGTCTTTGAAACTTATAGATTTCTTCAAAACTAAAAACACAAAAACAAATTTATCAGTTTGGCTAAGTACCAGCACATCCCATGCCCCATTTAGAACTCTATTGCTTTTTCTTTTTCTATAAAAACAAGAAAATACAAAGTCAATAAACTAGCGACCTAGACATGAAGAGCAGATCTACATTTTAATACTGGTACAAACCTGCCTCTGTCTGTGACTGAAAAGACCAACAGGAAACCCTCGCCAGTTCTCATATACTGTTCTCTCATAGCTCCAAACTCTTCTTGTCCTGCTGTATCCAGAACTAAAGAAAAAATAATATACGTAATTGCATTCGTGTTTGTATTTCATAAATGGCTTCCCCTCAAGGTCAGGCCCAAATACTTAGTAATAAAGAAATGGCATTGCCCTCTTAGTACTTTATTCTCCGTACTAGAAACAAATATATTCTAATGGCAGACAGTTTCAGAGTTATCTTCATCAGCGCAGGTTGATTTTATAGTTAGAATACATTAGCATACCAATTACAAGGTTAAAAATATCTAATACATCTAGGCAGATGGAGTCAGATAACTTCTAAAGTCATTTGGATGTTTTATCTCCTCCATGGAAAGAAATAAAAATATAAATTCAAAAAAAGAAATTGTGGTCTACCCCCCAAATACCATACTTAAAGTGCAGGTGCTAAGGTATTTCTTGACTCCTGTGAATGAAACAAGTGTACAAGTTAAAAAACAAGGCTTTCTTTTATGGAGAGGTGAAATGTTTGCCGCGCACAAAACATTATTTGCTAAAGCCTCTGTGTTACAAATCCTAAGCAAGTTAACAAATAGTGAAGCTCTTCTTTATTTGCTTCACTCATTTTGAGCTTCACCAAAGTGTAGTTAGACAAGAAAAAAATCCTTCTATGTTCTAAATTAAAATTACAGAGGCCATGAGAGGCAGACACAGAACAGTAAGCCTGTTGTTAATAGCTGTGGACCAGCTCTGACAAAAGACTGCTCACATTCCTGTATGTCTGTTGAAATTTAAGATTAATTTCCAGGTGGCTATTTCTGCGATTATCCAAAAGAGAATAGCCAGGCGCCACTGGATACCCCCCCACCTCCCCCACTCCCCCACCCCCCCTTTCTCATCAACACATGACTCTTCCAATCTGCTGTCCCCAGCTAATCCACAGGAGCTGACACTTCCTCCTTGCGGGCTCTGCAGGGCCTATCCCAGAACTAGCACTTCTTCCCCTTCTCCCATCCCTTTTGTCTAGAGCTAATAAAAATCCTTTCAAGAATGGCTTACGTCACCCCACCGTCCCCCAACACACATACAACCTGATGTATACAAGTGCTTGCAGAACTCCATCCAGGACAATGGATAAGCTTTTCATACCTGGCCATCTTCTTTTTTTCCTAGCAATGATCTAATAAACTCTTTTAAAAAGACTTCCAGTGGTGGAAGTTCAAATTTTTGGTTTAACAGTAGACACTGAAACCTCACATTTTTTCCCAAATGTCACAATAAATACAACTTTAACAAATTACAATGACATGACTAGTTTCACAAGAACAATCCAATTACTGTTTTACATTATATTTACTGAGGAATAGTTAAATTGCAAATATGCAGATTTATCAGTCAAAACTAATGAAAGAGGTGGGCTTATATTTAAGATCGTCTAATTATATTTAATCTAGAAAAACACCAGAGCTTAGTTTTTGAAAACATGATATGTAAATCATCAAATAAAGAATAGATTGCTTACTGTCTAGCCGGGCTGCTCTGTCATCTATCACACACTGCTTTGTGTAGGAATCCTCGATGGTTGGGTCGTAATCCGTCACGAAATAGGACTGCAAGAAAAATTACCTCATTTTAAAATTTATATTTACTTGCGTATCCAAGTAGCAATGTACCTTTATCAAATCCCACGTATCCAGAATTAATCAAAATATTTTCATTATCTTAAGGTTTCTCCTACTATATCAATTCCTCATTAAATGAAGTCTATTCAGAACAACTTCCAAGTGGAGAAAAAGAACTAAATATCTCTGAATTTTCATATCCAAAACATGCAAGACTGAAAGGTCAACTGCAGCTGTTTTAGTTTTCATAATTAACTTACATATTACCTAAAAATCTAGATCTCAAGAAAAACACGGTAAATTCTAATCCAAGTCTATTAGCATCAGTCTTAAGAACAAAGTAGTTTGAAACTAATGGAGTCAAGAAAAAGGCCTGGAAAGGTCCAGTCCCTTCTGTTTTTCTCCCCTTTTCTCACACCTTGTCTTAGTCCCCCTTTCAGTTGCCTTGAATATTATCATAAGGAACTTGACTTCAGGATTTTCTCATTTGCAGGGATCTCAAACTTACTCCTTCACTGATATTTTTGTGGGTTTTTTATCTTAATTCCTATTTCCCTCTTCTTCTCTTAGCACAGCCTCTCAACTGTTATCTTCTGAAATTATCACCAGAAGGAAAGACAGTGCAGGTAGCAGAGTAAGAAGGGAAGAATCTTAACCAACCACTTCAATGTCTGTGTATTACAATTCACATTTTAAAAAAGGTTTAGAAACAGCAACAAGAATCTAAGATAACTTATTTCCCCCTTTTTGCAGAAGAGCACTAGCTAGGATACTGACATCATCCTTCCTTTGTTCTGAGAATCTCCTTTGCTCTCCCTCTTGCCTGACTTTCTCCAAGGTTTTCCCACTGGCTCCCACTGAGGGAATGACTTGGAGGAAGCCAGCTTAAAGCTAAGAACCAATGCCAAAGACGTTTGGCCATTCTTTAGACAAAGATTCCTGGAAGCTGAACCTGCCTGGCTCCTGGGACACAGTATTCTTAAATGACAACCCCCAGAATGGTGGCCTATGCAAACACCAGAAAGCCACTCAGAAGCAGGCATTCAGAATAGGACAGTAAAGAAATCTCTGGTTTGGGGAGGGCCATGTGAGAAAAAAAGAGAATACTGATCTGCCTGCCACCATGCCTTACTATTTATTTCATTTTTGAAGGACATTTTCCTCATTTATATTTTAGGATTAACTTTAATCATATAATTCAGTATCTATAATCCTATTTCTCTTTTGATGTTTTCATTTAAATGCATGATTTAGTAAACAAAGTCTATAAAAGAAACATTTACCAACAAGAGCAGCTTCGAGTAGAAAGCCATTTCCATCACCATCCCCATCTCCATTTAAAAATAAACAGATATCAAAACCCCTGAACTCACTTTTTGGCACCCACTCATCTTCAAGAGGTAAATACAATCGGCAACAATATTCTTTGTACCCATTGAACAACTTTAAACTACAGTCTTTCACCAAGTTAGATAAAGCATGCTGTTTATATCTTTTTAAGATTAGTTTCCTGAAACTTGTTTCTCCACAGCAATCAGATACCTCTTGCCGTGCCTTCATCTTATAAAACTTGAATTTCATTGAATATTCCCTGTTTATTCCTAAATGTGTTAAAATGTACCCCACTGGGAGGTCCCACTTTGTCTGAAAACATAATGAACAAATATTAAATAATATTTTTTCAAATGTCCAGGTCATACAAAATAGCTAGAATTCTTTCAATGTAACGGAGGATTTTTTTGCATTGAGACCAAATTAAGACATTTATAAAAGACGGTTTAAGCAACTGTGAGGGCAATTATAAATTGTTTTTCCTTTTAGTGGCTATGAAAGTTTCATATTTCTCTGGATGTCTTAGCTCTTGAAACACACTCTTAATGTAAGAATTTTGCTACTTTGCTAACACTGGCAAGACAAATTAATTGCTGGAATTTCTGGATATTTAGGTCCACATTTCATCTTCGTTGTGTTCTGTTTTCCAAATTTGTCTGTAGAACCCATCAAATTCTTGCTATATGTAAATTTTAAAGAGTCATCCTCATCGAAAGCATCTTCTTCCCTCATAAAGATCCATCCTAAAGGGCATCATTCCAGGCCTGACTGTCACAGAATCAAAGACTCCTTTTCCTCACATAATTCTAATAAGCTACAGGTCAGAAAATGCCTAAAAAGAGCATTCATCATGTGCAGGTAACACAAAGATATGACATTTCTGTTACTTTAAGCTGGATACCAAGTATTTGAGGCAGCAGACCACTAACAAGAGATCAAGCTCTGGTGACGGACAATCCTGGACTGAATTCCAACTGCTACTTCCTAGCTGTGGAACCTGAGACAAATTACTTTAGCATCTGTAAAATAGGACAGTAACAAAATCTGGTGGAGCAGATAAAATGAAGTAATGCATATAAAGTACCACAGTGCTCATGATTAATAAACCTTAACTTTAATAATTGTATTATTTTTGTCACGTGGTTAGGTGGTATGAACTAGTGTTTCTATTCAAGTATAAAGACTTGCTAATCCCAGGAACAGCTGTAATCATTCCAATCCTCCTTATACCACAGACCAACCATGGAACTTGGTATCCAAAATGTTGTGAACCAAGATAAAAGCTCCCTATCTGGGGTTTTGGGAATATTTTCTGGATCTAAGCTATAATTGTACAGGTATATACATATGTAAAAATTAATCAAGCTGTACATTTAAGGTGTGTGCAATTTTTTGTACAATACTAATTACACCTCTATAAGTTACATAAATTAATGGTTTCATTAAATGGTTCCCTTGTTGTTTCTAGGATTCAAAGTATGCAAAGCCTTCTAGTTTGATCTGTGCTGTTCATCATTCAATTTTTCACTTCTTGAAATCCTTCACCAATTGTTCTTGCTCTCTTGGTTTCATTCATTTGGTTGACGATTATTTATGCAACATCACAGGGACAAGGTCACAGAGCCCACTGCTCTTTGCACCACATCCAGTAACTGCGCTGTCATTAGAGACGAGGGAATGGGAGTGTTAAATGGATTGGTCAAAGAACAGAAACAGCGTGAAATGCCAATACTAAGCTTGTTCAGAAGCTAACAAAATGTAAGGGGTTAACACTCCAGTCATGCTCAGGAACTATGTGTACATTCACTTATAAACGTGGAGCCCCAGCAATTTGCCAGAAAACAGACTCTTTCCTTAAGTTGGAAAAAGTTACCAACCACAGTCCGGAAACGATATCCTGTAGCAGAAGGCAAGAAAAATAAAAAGTAAAAAATAAACAAGCACAGCATTGCAATGTGGAAGATATAAGAGGTTCAGCAAAGGGCAGGAAAGAAGAATGGACTGAAGAGTTCAAGAAAACATAATTAAGGGGGAAGGGAGGGAGGGGAATAATGTGCTTTCTTGGAATCACGGAAAAGATGAATGGAGAAGGATCCTAGCCAGAAAGAAAGGGAATATCTCCTTTCAAAAGGCAGGATGCCTTCCAGGTAGTAAGAAGGGCAAATGGACCTAAATCTCTTTAAGGTTGTTAGGAGTTATAGAGAAAAGTTTCAGATTAGGGGAAGCTATCCCATTCAGACAGGGAGATCTATTTCCCCTGATAAAATCTGGTCTGGGTAAGGCTGTGGAAAGCTCTTAATAACCCAAGAGTGTTATGCTGTGATAACAGGAATATTACTCCTGATTTATACGCCACTAGATCACACAACGGGAGCTCTGCTTGGCCTAAGAGAATTGCCAACTCACTACCTTCCCATTCAAAGAAGCTGTTGTAAGGAAGAAAAGGGGAAAGGAGAGGAATGAGAATGAGCTGATGAAATTCTACATTCAGTGAGCAAGAGTGACTGACAGTTCACTTTCTCCTGCCACCAAGCTACTGGTGAAAGTGTAGTTCCCAGGCACTGCCACAGAGCGGTGCCTGGTCTATGTACTGAGACAGGTGATTAATTTATTAGAGATTAGGGTAAACTCAATAAATCCAACACACTGGTTAAACCCAACCTCCTTGCATATAAAAAGAACAGGAGGTGCGATCTGCCACTGAGAGTTATAAACAAATGTAAACGGAGCATTCGAGAGCACAGCACAATTCTCAGGAGAGTCTCAGGAGTCCTCTAAAAACACGGGTGTGCAGACAAGGGAAGGGAAACGGAGAGAGCTGGGGAAGGAAACAGACGGAACCGCATGGAAAAACCTTGGTAACTGCTGAATCTGCGTAATGTGTATATACAAGTGTATGTTATGCTATTCTCTCTACTTTTGCATAGGTTTGACAATTTTCATATAAAAATATTTTTTTAATCTGGTGGTAGCATGTAAGTACTACAGAAAAGATCAAATCAAGGGAAGAAGGGACACTTTTTAACTCTGAGCTTTCACCTCTACTCAAAACCAACACACCTAGAAGCCTAAATTTTTTTCTTCATCAGAATATTTTCCAGTTTTCTTCATATTTTATTTTTCACTTTTATTGTCCATCCTTTCCCCCACCCAACTAGAATGTAAACTCTATGACGACAGAGATTTTTATCAGAAGTACAGTGCCTTGCCTAGTATTAAACAGCAAATCACTGGCAGAGCCAGCACTAAAATCAAAGTTTTCAGGCTCTTTGGCCAATGCTCTTGCTTTATTTACTCTGTTTTTCTAGGGTTAAAGCACATTCATCCTCATCCTCCACTCCTTCCATTTCTCCCATAAAAAAAAAAAAAGGGAGAGGGAGAAGAAGAGGGAGAAAGAAAGAAAGAGAGAAAGAAAGAAAGATGTCCTCGACCACAGGAACAGCGCCATCTTTTATTCAGTGTTTACCATGTGACAGCAGTTTATAACATTACATTTTATTACACGATACATACGATAATTTTCACAACATGGCCATGAGAACCTCTTACTGGTCCACATCGTCTTCTAGGTGGCCATGCACAGAATCCCTTTTTAGAACGCTTTAAGCTGGTTCCATTCATAAGCTCAGGGAAACAAACACTACTGACTTTCAAAGTTCAGAGTGCTAACCATACAGCCCTCTTTCTTTCTCTCTGCTCTGCTACCAATCCACAGATTCATATACTAATCCTTATGCTCCCCAAACACAAGGGATACATGCCAAGTTCTCAGAATAATTCTTTTAGAGCTTCTCCATCACCTGGCTCCAATCAATGAAGGAGATGTAAGAAAAGCATCCTCTCCTCTCTGCTCTGTGTGGAGGCGTGACATACTAACAGGTCTCTAAAAACATCATCTCGGAACCCTTAACTCCTCCACACTTTTATTTCCTGGAGATAAGGTATGAGCTAAATGTGCAAAACCAATATAAGGCCACTTTCTATGCATGCCTTTGGGATGTAAGGGTAACTTGGAAACTATTACTTTTATTCTCAGCCTTTGGGGCTTCAAGAGAAACTAAAATAGGTTAGAGTTCCAGTTAAAATCCAGTTATATATGTCCAAATAGATTTGAAGTTTTCAAGGCGTATCTCATACTTTCTGGAACGTCCTTGGAGTTAAGCAAGGTACCATGCGCATAGATAGAACCTCGAAATATTGCCTGTTGGAAAACCCAGTTATATGAGGATAGCAATGGGGAGTTAGGAATTAATTTCCTAGAGCACAATAAGGACCTGGTTAGCTATCAGCAGCTTCTATTTGCTAAAAGAAGAGCAGTGCAAATTCCTCTGGTAACACAAGAGAAGACTGCAGCCACTTTGGGCAGCTGTGAGCCAGAGCCCAGCTCTTCCTGGTGTCACTTTTTAACAGCAGCTGTCAAGTCACAGAGAATCTTTGTTCCCTGTAACACCCTCTCTTATTTTTATATCAAATGTTTCCAATATGCTTCATATTCCTTCACTCAAGTACTTATTTTTTTCCTGACTGAAATTAGCATTTCATTTCATCTAAAATGTATAATTACAGAGATCTCCATAATTTATCCTCCGGAACTCTAATGCGGAAAAATAAAATCTACACTAAGTCTAGTAATCTTTTTCGTGTCTTTCTAACAAAATTTAGGGCTTCATGTGACTTCTATGCAATCTTAGTAATGATATGTACACCTCATGTACAGTATTTGGTTGCAAATCAATGATCATGGCATGCAACAAGAAGTACAGAACAAAGTCAACTTACAAACTGGTTCTATTACAAAAGTTTATTTCTAAGTCAGTTATACGGTGCTCATTTCCCCAAGGAAAAATCTGTGTTTAGGTCCCAGGCCAGACCACAAAAGCTACCATCAAAAATATGGTCCTGAGCCAGTATTAACCCTGAGTTCTAACCTCTGAAGTAGAGTCATTTGGCCCAAGAAGAAATGGGAAGAGGATTTTGTTTCCTTTCCCAGAATATGGAGCCAGCCCTAAGCGACACTTATGAGAAGCAAAAGCTCATCTCTGGGGCTCCTCCTGCACCCCATCCTGCTCATCCTGCTCCACTCCCCGCCACTACACTCTTGCTCTATCTTTAGCCTCCTTCTGAAAACATTTTAGGTACAAAACCAATGTTCCTTCCACTCTCCTATTAAAACTAACAATTCCCTCAGGAAAGCTTGATCTCACCCAGAGGCATGAGGTGGAAAATTATCAGTCCAAATTAGAGCATGCTACAGGATGAGACAGCTCACCCCTATCCTTCAAGCAATGCTTACTCTTCTAAAAATCTAAGTTCTAAACCAAAACAAATCCTTAGTAACATTTTCAGCCAGGTAAGAAAGAAAAAAGCTTCAGACTCTGAAGGGGAAATTATTGAGAGGGTTAACCACCATTTCACGTCAGCTCCCCAAAGGGAGCCTTTCTTACTCTTCACGGCTTTTTCCCTTCCAAACCCACAGGCTTTAAAAAGAAAGGAGAGAAAGGTTTTCCTCTTTCTTCTTTCCCCTCCCCTCCACGGCCCTACTGCAGCTTATAAAACTAACCTATTGGGTGAACAAGATCACACAAAAATGTTTAGCTCATAATACCAGTGAAGCAATTTTGAAAACTGTCCCCATGAGGAAAGGGGCCCTGCAGCGGCCAGACACTACATACGCACAAACCGTTTGTACGTAAGACGAGCTTAACTCAGGAACTAGATAATCATTCGCTATTCTTATATACAAACCACTTGTAAGAAAAAAGCTTAACTCGGGGACTGCCTACATAACTACACATTCACCCTTTAGAGTTGGCATAACATTTAGAAACCATTAAGCAACAATAAGCCAGTGGCCTCCATCATGTAGCCTGGAGAGCCATTTCCCTTGTTTGACTTGAAAAGTTATTTGTTTGCTCTCATCTCCCAATTACTGTAGTCTTATTACGAACATAACACATGAAGCCTAAATGAATTTTAAAGATAAGAATTAACAAATTTTTTAAAGCATAATGATGACTGGCACAGACGGAAGTAATAAAGAGAGGGCCATGTAAGCCTAACTGTGTATGATATGTGGACATTAAAAAATATTTCACACCATCGCCATGGGAAATTTGAGTGAATCCTGACATTCCCTTTTTCACACCGAATCACAGTTTTTATTGTCTTTGAGTTCTCTCCCTGACTGAACCTTTCACTCCTAGGGAATTTCCATATCCACTCCATCCTTTCCACCTTGATAGCTATTACCTTAGTTATGTCAGCCTTCCTTACCTCCACCTCATGTAGGCCACAGATGCCTAAACACATGCATTAGATGCAAAAGACGTCCCTGACCTCTAGGGCACACAACGTACAGGCTTAACCTAGGTCCTATCTATGTATCCTTCCTCCCTATGTATCCTTCCTCAGGGTCTTCCTCTCACTGGGGTCGCCTAGGTCCTCTCTACAGGCTCAGCCCCACCACACAGACCTCCGGGTCAATACTTACTTCAGGCAGGAAGCAATTCAACCATTACAAGATCAACATTCAAAGTCTCAGCATTGTTAGCTTTGCTATTCATCTGACCTTGGCATGATACTACGATGCTGATAACTGTTTGTTTTATTCCCAAACCTCAATTATCACCATTTCTCCTCCCTTTTCTCAAGGACTTTCCCAATCAACATGTATTCCAGCCCTTATAATTTGGCTTCTGCTCTGAACCTTTTTCTTACACTAATAATATGCAAAGTAATCCAGGTCATTCCTAGAACCAGGGCCTCATTGTTGTTGGTTTTTAAAAGCATTATTGGGATATAATTTACATACCACAAAATTCACCCTTTAAAGTTTACTATTCAATAATTTTTATTCACAAGGTTATGTAACCACCATCAGCATCTAATTCCAGAACATTTTCACCACCCCAAAAAGGAATCCCACACCCACTAGCAATCATTTACCCTTCACCCATCCCTCCCATCAATAGGGGCACTAAACCACTAATCTACTTTCTGTTTCTATAGGCTTGCCTGTTTGGAGATTTTTCAAAGAAATGGAATCATACAGTATGTAGTCTTTTGTGTCTGGCTTCTTTCACTTAGCATAATATTTTCAACATTCATCTATGTTGTAGCCTGTATCACTATCTCATCTCTCATTCCTTTTTATGATATGCCATCATATGAATATACCATACTATATTCATCCATTCACTGGGTGATGAACATTTGGGTTGTTTTCAGTTTGGCTTCTATGAACAATGCTGCCATGAACATTCATGTACAACCTTTTGTGTTAACATGTTTTCGTTTTTCTTGGCTACATACCTTGTAGTGGAATTGTGGGATCATATGGTAACGCTACGTTTAACTTTTTGAGGAACTGCCAGACAGTTTTCCAAAGTGGCTCTGCCGTTTTACATTCCCATCAGCAGTGTTTGAGGGTTCTGATTTCTTGATATCCTCGCCAACACTTGTGACTGAACATCTGTCTTTTTTATTCTAGCCATCCTAGTGGGTGTAAAGTAATATCTCTTTGTAGTTTTGATTGGCATTTCCCTGATGGAATGTTGAGCATCTTTTTACATGTTTATTGGCCATTTGTATACCTTTTTTGGAGAAAAGTCTGTTCAAATCTTTGCCTACTTTTAAAGTAGGCTGTCTTTTTATTGTTGAGTGTAAGAGTTCTTTATATATTCTGGATACAAATCCCTTATCGGATATGTGATTTGCAAATATTTCCTCCCATAGTCCCATTATTTAAATTTTTTTCTTACCATAAATTAGTACTCAGTTCCTAAATCTCAACCCTTGGCCAAAGTCCTATTACTCACCAACAATATACCATAATGCTAACTTCCATATGCTCAGATTTGTGGGTAACATCTGCTCCTGTGCTCCATCAACCAATTATACTAACCTCCCACTATGTGGTAGATCTGCTGTGCTCACTGCCTGCCTAGAACAATACTTGCTCTACCCAGTCTTCTAACTCACTCATTCACCACCACCCCAATCCTACACTTTCCCTCATCAAACTGAACTTCTCTGCCTGTACCATGCCCTAGCTCAGTTCACTTGTGCCAGTATTGGGAATCACCTTACTTCATTCCATTAATTGTAAGACCATCATTATTTTATGTACCAAGAAAAAACAAAACAAAACAAAACAACTAGGGCATATTTTTGATTATAAACCATCTCAGTAACAGAACTACTAAAACGTAGAAGGAAAAAAAATGTGTCTTAGAATCAATGACAGAGTAGTTCTAGACAATAACTCTGTAATGCTGGTATTACTATTCCCATTTTGCTGATGAGATCATTGAGGCTCAGCGTTTAAGTGACTACCAAACTTCACAAATTCAGTAGGTTGGTGGGATTGGGATCCAAATTCAAGTCTGACTTCAATACTGATTCCATGACACTTTCTTTAACCCACTATATAAACATCGAAGCACATGCACCTGTTTAAAAAATAAATCCTGTTACTCTTAAAAATAGTTATTTTTAAAATTATAAACTGTTATTGCCAAATAGAAAAGATAAAAGCAGTTTCATTCAAAGTGAAAACACTATTTCTACATTCAGAATACAGGTCTACATATGGCGATATTAATAAAAATACAAAAACATATACTCTAACAATTTTACTTCTAGAAATTTATCCTACCAATACATCTGTGCATATAAAAAAAAATGGTATCTACAAGGTCATTCATTTCTGAATTGTTTTTAGTTTAAAAGACTGGAAACAACTTTAAATGTCTTTCAGTAAATGACTGGTTAAATTATGAAACATTCATTCAAATATGAATATAGCCATTTAAAAAAAAAGTGACTTCCTGTCCTAATATGGAGCTATCTGTAAGAAATGTTTATACGGTTTATATATTTGCTTTACGTGCATAAATATATCTCAGGAAAAATATATAAGAAACCGATTAACCTTGATTACCTGTGGAAAGAACTAAGTTGCTGGGAGACATATGTGGGAGGGAAATACTTCTGTAGATTTTGAAAGCTGAAACATGTGAATGAAAGAGAGAACCAAGGGAAAAGACCTACATAGATTAAATATAAACCCTTTAGTAATAAAAGCAGAGCACAGGAGTGTGAGATTCTAGTCCCAGTTCAACAACAACTAGACGTTCCTGGATGAGTCAACCTCTTTCTTGGTTTTTAGCTGTACATGAGGAATTTGCTCTTTAGGATCTCTTAAAAGATTCCAACTCCCTAATTTAATTATAACGTATTTACTCCTACAGTAGTCAAATATAATGTGTAGGTGCTATCAAGAATTTCTTTGTTTTAAGTTTGTGGTATAATAGAAAGAATATCAGATTTTAAGTCAGAAAAGGGTGCTTAAAAGCTCTAGCTCCTACTACTTTCTAGCTGTAGAATTTGCAGCAAATCACGCCACTGACATCAAGTTCTATTACCTATAGAGTTGAAGCACTCTCATGTTTGTCATAAGGAGCAAATAAGATACATGAAAATTTCCTGAAATTTTTACACCACGTGGAAAGTAAATTATTAACATGCAGAGAATCTCCCTTCAAGTATTGTGAAGTAAGTATAAGAAAAAGCATGGATTCTAGAGTCAGTCGGACCTGGTTATCTCACTGCAGTACTATGTGATCTTGGGAATGTTATTTAATCTCCTAAGCCTCAATTTCCCAACCTACGAGATGGCTTAATGATTCTCATTTAAAAGGCTACTGTGACAATTAAATGACACTGTCAAGTACCCAGTACACTGTTGAGCTTAAAATGGGCATTCGAAACTTGGTTCTCTCCCTTTCCAAACTTAGAAATGAATGGCTGCCCCATAAGCAGGTAGTAGGTAAACTGACCAATTAACTCTAGTTGTCACTTTTGCTCCCCAGAGCCTGGATTGCTTCTTTTTTCATTTCCTTTCCTATCCACTGCTACATACGAATATCCTAAACCTCATTTTCATTTTTCATCTCTTCTAGAGCAGAAAATAGTCTATAAAAGCAAAACTAGAAGTAAAGGAGATTGACCACATTCCACTAAACTTTGAAAACTTCCAAATGAATCTTCCTTAGGTTCACTCACAAACCCACTCAACCTACAAATACTAACTGAGCACCTACGTTATGTCAGGAGCTGAGGATGAAAGCCCAGCTCTCATCCCTCACGGGGTTTGTAGTTCTCTGGAGGACTTACCATCGACAAATAAATAAATATATCAGAGGTGATGTGAACTGAAGAAAAATTAAGGGGGTTGACAACAGCAGGAGCTAGCAAGGAACATGTAACACTGTAAACAATGGCCAGAGGCTTCATTGACAATATGGCAGTTGAGCAGAGAATCTAAGGCCAACGGAGGGAGTAAGCCATGCTGCTATATAGAGGAAGATCATTTCAGGTGGAGTGAACATTAAGCTAAAGGCAGCGAAGCAAGAGTATTGGTAACAAGCTGTGAGGAACAGCAAGGAAGCCAGTACGGCCACAACAGAATAAAAAGAGTAGAAAATGAGTTCAAAAAGTCAGCAGAGAGGCAGGCAGAGTCTTGAAGGCCATGGTGAGGACTTTGGATTTTATTATAACTGAAATGAAAACCACTAGGGTTTGATGCTCTAATCTTCTACAATGGCTGTTGCTTTCCTTTCTCAGTCTTGCTGTGTAATAAACAAAAGGGTTCTGATGCCTCCTTTCACAGGAGTAGCCAAATCCCACCGCACAGAGGTAACCAAAGCAGTGTGGCATGCACACTACTCACCACTGCTTACGATTCCCTTAAGACACCGTGGCAAAAGATTTCCATTGACTCAAAGGAGAAGAAACTTAAAACTACTTAAATTGTGTTTAAGAAAATGTAGATCGATTATACTTGAAAATTATTTCAATGATACATTTTTAAATGTGCTTATTTTATAGGAATGTAACTATAAATAAAGGAAATTAACACCGTATACCATCAAAGATATATTTACACATACGCATACGCACAGATGGGATGTTCAGGCAGCTCTTTGTTTATCGTGAAAAACTATTAATAACTTAAATGTCCATAAAAGGGAATGATTAAATGGATATGATATATCCATTATAGAACAGTAAACAGCCATTAAAAGGAATCAGATAAGTCTCTACGTATGGATTTCAAGAATATCCATGATATATTAAGTTCATTCAACAAATATTTATTGAGTATTTACTACTTAGGAGCTGGGATACAGTCCTGAATGAGAATAAAACTGATATGGTTCTGACACTTCTGGAGCTTACATTTTAGCAGAGATAATACATAAGCCAACAGAATAAAGATGACAATTTTTGAAATAAGTACTACAAAAAAACAGCAGTCTAAAATGGATGGAGAATGGGTAGGGGAAAGGGGCTTGTTTTAAAAAATTACACTGTTAAATATTATTGCTGTGGATCTACAGCACAACTAAACTTAAAAAAAGAAAAAGAAAAAGAAAAAAACCTTATTGAGCCTGTTCCCTGTTGTTTTATCCTAATAACAATAAGAACTAAATTCCTCTTGAGCTTTATCTCAAAATGGGAGGGAAGAGAATGCTCTCACCAGAGTTTCTCTCCACATGCCAGAAGGCTGGGCCAGCACTTCTCAGAAAGCACCTCTGTGTATTCACACCAAGGACCACCCTTCTTACTTCTAATTATTTAACCTCATTTATCCACCCAGCAATTCTCGATAGTTTCTATAAAATCTCTCCCTGTGGAACACAAATTTAAATCAGACTAGATCACTGGATAAATTTAAACTCTTTTAAGTGGAGACAAACAAAAGGAACCATGAAAACATTCATCTTACAAAAATACCCAAGTATGTAGGTTTAAAAAGTCAAGAGCTAAATGACATGTGTTCATAGAATTTAAGACTTTGCTCACACCATTTAAAGTCACAAATTACAGCTTGTCTATATGTGTACAGCCTAATTTCACAGTAAAAGAATGCCACATCAATTGCAAACCACATGAAGAGAAAGTAAACAGGCAACTAAATTCTGAATCACATTTATATGCACATAAGTCAGATGCTGTAACTATTATTCCGTTTAGCAAAAGTACTTTACAGTGCTTACTAGCAAATTCAGGAAGAGGTTTATTCACTTTAGTGAGCTGAACTGTGGCACTCAAAAAGATGTCTAACTCCTAACTGCTAGTACATCTGAATGTGACCTTATTTAAAAATAGGGCCCTCGCAGATGCAATTGAGTTAAGGATCTCCAGATGAGATCATCCTGGACTTAAATCCAGTGACTGTGTCTTTATTTAAAAAAAAAAAAAAAGTGGGAGATTTAAGACACACTGATACAGAGAAGACCCGGGAGTGTGTGCGTGTGTGTGTAGCGGGGGCGGTAGAGAGACATATATGAAGGCGGAAGCAGAGATTGGAGTGATGTATCTACAAAGCCAAGGATCGCCGCTGGCTACCAACAATCACCAGGAGATGACAGAGGCATGGAACAGACTCCCTCAGAGCCTCCAGTGATAGCCAACTCTGTCAACAACTTGATTTCGGGGTTCTGGTCTCCAGAACTGTGAGAGAATAAATTTCTGTTGTTTAAAGCTATGAAGTTTGTGGTAATTTCTTATACCAGACTTAGGAAACGAATAAACTCACCTATAAAATGTGAACTCCCTATCCTTCCTAATTATTTTCTGTACGTAGTTTTATAAACCTAGGATGAGTAGATGATCAAACAATGTTTTTTCCTACTCACAAGCTACTGGAACTCAAATATTGAGCTGTCTTCACAGTATCAGCACTCCAACTGATTGCAAAGATAAACTCATAAACACATGAAATAATACATAAAGTTTTCATTCTCTGAACTGGAGAAATTCGGAACACAAAAACTAAAAGAGGGTAAATGGATTTAAAACAGTCCTAAGGATCTAGTTATTTTGGGAAAGTAGTCAATGATCTGTTTTAAAATATAATGTCTCAAGACTTTTAAAAAAGTTAATATTATTTTTAGCTTATTTTATTATAAAATACATTCTCATTGTAGAAAATAAGAAAAACCATAAGAAAAAGATTTTCAAGCTCACCTTTAGAATCAAAGCCTGTCTTTACAATTTCTCAACCTAAAATGTGAAATTAGACATACATTTTCTACCCTGTGAGCTGAATAACCCTTTCTTAAATTGCTCGAATAAGGCCCATCATTAAAGGCCTTTGTTTACAATCAAGTTTACATGGCAGTTACACAACTATGAAATTGAGAGTCTACAATGGAAATTCTGATCTAATTTTAACATAAGCCTTGTAATTGAAACACACAAATGGGAACTACAAGGAGAGGTTTATTGTCACGGGGGTTTCCAACAAGGTGCTTTCCCTTGATCAATTTGGGTCCTGAACTGTTCTGGTCTCTAATCATAATTTACATATTAACTAAGCCCTCAATTTTAAAAATAATATTTTTAAGTGCGGAAAAGCAATTAGATGAAGATCGAAATATTAACAAATTTTATTCCAGAGTTTTTGACTAGTGATATCTCACATTTTCCTTCATGTTATTTTCTCACAAGTATCAAATAGGTAGCACAAAAACTAGGTAAAGAGGAACATCTAACCAGGTACCACACAATAGCAAAGGCTGAAACACTGAGAATGAAAAAGAGCTTGAAAATTTTTGCCAGACCAAATCCCTGAATGCAGGCACATTTTTTAGTGTTTTATTTAAAGTGTCTTTGTTAAAAACAAAAATTCCACTAAATCCAGGTACATATTTAAACTATTCTGCCATTTAAATATGTTTATTCAAAATTACACAGCATCCCTATTCCTTAAGTGTGGGCTACACATCATGACTGTCTTCGAAAGAATACAATATGGAAAAGAGGGGAAAAGAGAGTAGTAACTTTACAAGGGAGAAACTTTACAATATCAAATCAACAGTCATAAATTGTATTGATAATATGTACTGATGTGATTTGATAAAAATGGCACTTTACCTCTGTGGTCTTCCTCCCAGAACCCATAACCCCAGACCAGTCATGAAGAAGATTCCAAAAGAGGGGTATTCTACAAAATACTTGACAAGAACTCCTCAAAATAGTCAGTCACCAAAAACAGAGAAAGTCAGCTAAGAAGAGCCTAAGGAGACGTGACAACTAAATATAATGTGGTATTTCCTGATGGGATCCAGAACAGAAAAATAATATTAGGGAAAAACTATAGAAATCTGAATACATAAGAATTTTAGTTAATAATAATATATCAATACTGGTTCGTTAGTCATAACGAATGTATCATATAATGTAAGATGTTATTAACAGGGGAACTCATTGCCAGGTATATGTAAACTGTTTTATCTTCTCGATTTTTATACACATCTAAAACTCTTCTAAAACAAAATAAAGTGTATTAAAACAATTTACATGGCAGTCATTTCCAGAAAAATACAAATTAAGTTTTCTAACCACCCACATGTAAATGCTTAACACTTAGCGAAAACAACTAGATCCACTAAGCAGTTTCTTCTAGCACTAAGATTACAGCTAGATTTTGCAAGGTACTGAAGGGCAAGATGAAGGGAGACTAGACCTATTCCACCTTTTAATTTATTGTGATAAGGTGTGAAAACTCAGTCTCATTCTCACAGAGCTATTTACAAATAAAATAATTTTAAACTAATAAAAATAACAGAAATAGTAATTCAGAAGCGGATTCTTCTAAAGCAGAAGCCTTGAGCAGAAGTTTGGCCTTTCTTCCATCACCACAGACCAAATATTATGTCCCTAAACATACTTACTCCTCCCACCCCCACCCCACCCCCATTTCCTCATTTACATAATGGAAAGTGACTATGGCACAGTGCAATATCCAAAGAATGCTCAAAAATAGCATATCATAAGTGAGAATATAACATTCTTACTCTTTCACTTCTGCTAAAAGCAACTAATTCAGGCAAAGTGTGTATTTAATGCTTTGCCCATGAGAGATACGTCGATACAAAGAGAATCAACCAAAAAAGAAAGAAGAGGTACAAGGGAGGGGAAAGTAGAAGTAGAATTTAACTACTTATCAGCATTTACCAGGCCCTCCTTTTCTATGCCTCACCCTGTGAAAGTGTCCTGATGAAACTCACATTTCAACTAACACTTATTGAGATGATCCTAAAAACTGCTACACTGTAGTTCAGCAAAAGTGGGGCTCTAAATGAAAATCAGACCAGTTAGGTAACAAAACCAGCTTTGTCCTCAAGGACTCTACTCATTGTCCAGTAGAAGGCCAAACAAGAAAACAAATACCATCCTTTGTTAATTCTAAGATGCCATTGGAAGATGCATCCTAATTACAAAGACATTAAAATAAGAAAAATTTTTAACATATATAAGAATGGGTAAGATACTAGAGTTTCAGTGATAAATGCTAGAGCAGGTGTAGCATAAGGGACTACGGGAGCACAGAGCTGAATGTTCTACCATTTGACATTGCTACCTTTATAGGTATTGTGGGGCTAGGACCTGGGCAGTTCCACAGATTCTTAATCCTTTAAGTCGATGGGAAAACAAGTCAAAATTTATATTTTGTCAGGAACAGATACAAAATACAAGACGGTCCTGTAAAGATGCAGAATATCTTTATTAATAAAAAGTTTTAAAGCCAACATAAATTCATATTAACATTTCACTAAATTACTTGAGAAACAAAATTCACAGGTAACTTCTTTACTTCTAAGAAATGTAGCCTTTTTATCAACAAGAAACTCAGATGAGAGAACAGTTTTTCCTCTTGATATTCCTCTACAAGATAAATAACAGCAAAGCTTTTCAGTGTACAAAGGTAAACTTAAAATATACTACAGTTCTAAAGGAGAATGATGTCATTTTCAGAGATAGCAGGAAGAACAAAGCAATCATTTTCATGTTCTTCCCTTCAGTTAGGACTAAAGCTCTACTTCAGGACAGGAAAACCTTGTCTTTGCAAACTCCTTAAGGTCACGCAGACAAACACTAGAGAAATATTTGTTTGAATGAATGACTACTCCAATAAATCCCATTTGGACATTTACTTATTTTAACACCACAGTGCCCAGGGATGAGATGGCCCCTGTTCATTCAGTTAGGTGCCCTTATAAGAGAAGCAATGCCCTTCTTTCACAACAGGACACCATACCAGCCAGGTAGGACCCTCAGCCCACCTCCCAGGACAAGCTTCCTGTTGTAGTCACTCCAGCAGAGAGTCCAGCTCAGCTGAGCCGTGGAACAACTAAGACAGAAGAAATGTTTCCCCCGAGGAAGGCAGACATGTGAGAAGACAACCCAAACACAGACATTTTATTGATTCTTTCAAAACTCCTTCAGGGAAATATACGTCTGCACACCTTGAGTCACACATATTGACTTGGCAACAATTTACTACGTGCCAGGCACTAAGTGCTTTACATACATCAATTCACTGAAACCTTTCAAGAAGTCCATGAAGTAGGTAGATAATATTATTTTCTCCATCTTACAGGTGAGGAAACCTGCCCAAAGCCACATGACAATCAGTGGTGGAGTGGAGATTGATTCCAAGCAGTCTGGGTCAATTCTGTGCTCCAAACCACTACATTACACTGGCTGCTTCCTTCAAAACAAAATAAAGGTATTGCCTCAATTTTCCCTATACTTATGGAGTAAAACGTCCAGATCCCAAATTCTTTTCCCCACACATCTCAGTCAATCCTGATACTAGGAATAAGCTGGCAGCAAGAAGGTTTCCTAGGTATGTATGACCTGCACTGCAATGAACAGATATAAACTATCCAGACTCCCTTCTGCCTTCTAAGAGCACAGACAAATGTAAGATTACCACACATAATGAAGGATTTCTTCCTCCTCTTTAAAGTATCATGATAATATCTCATACCCAACTGATAAAAAAAGCAATGATTCTACCCAAAATACTTATGGTAGAGAAATGCAAATATCAGTTTTATATTTCTGAGTACAAAATAATTCTGCGATCATGAGAAACTTGCACAATAAATTAGCAAAAACAGATGTAAAAGAATCCAACATGACAAAGGGAGTTAGTTCCATTGAACCCACAGATCTCTCTCAGCCCAAAAGAAAAAAAGAGCTTACTAAAGAAATAACTAAATATTATAAAAATAATAAACAACTCAATTGTAATTAGTTACATATTTACAATGAACTTAATCATTGTAAAAATGTTTAAAGAAATGGTACCCAAAAAAAGTCACAATGTGTGAATAATACAAAGATGAATTAAATAAAGGTCTTCCTGCATAATTCAATTTGTTTATTTAGTTGTAACACTGCCCACCCACTCTATCCCACAAAAAAAAGCCACATTTATTTGAGGTCATTTTACCTCTAGCTATTTCCTTTGCAATGAATTTGCAAAGTTGTGATGCATGGTGTGATCTTATTCATTGAACAGAAAGCTACTGAGTGAAATATACAAGCAACCAAACCTCTAGTACCCTAAAAACCACAAAAGAGCAAGATCTTTTTTTTCCCATGTCCTAAGAGATTTTTTTTCAAGTCATTTTCTAAAGTGACACTATACCTAGAATGACTGCATGTTTGTCTATAGTCACAGATTGGTAATTAATCAAGTCAAAAATTTTTAGCAGACTTCTTTAAGCAATTCTCATTTAACTTATTTGCTCATTTAGCTAATTTCGATCTATAAACAAAATAAAATATAAAGTTTTTCCTATAGCAACTCATGAACACTCAACCTTCAAAGTTAAAACTTTAGGTTAGCCCAGATATTCTTCTTAATCAATTTTTTTGTTGCTTTCAGAAAATTGTGCAAAAACATTAGCTAAGAATAGCTTAAGATAAATGCGCAGGGAAGGGACTCTTCTGAAAGGCACTAAATATACTGTCAATTTATATAAAATAGCATGGATTAGCAAAAATAAAAATACCAAATAATTTAAGTTTATTTCAGAATTAATCTTTCAAGACCCTGACAACCAGTCATAAGAAGAAGTATGACGTAAATTATAGGAAAACTTTGAAAATGTCAGTTAATCATCTCAGTAATTTCAGCAACATAACAATAAAACACAGACTAATTGTAAACAAGTAAATGCATGTCAATACTTTAAAATCTTTGAGAATGTCCATACCATTTCTCCTTCTACTAGTCTGACTGTTAAGAGCAAATTTTAGGTTTTCACAATAAATTACTCTTCATGGAAGGGTGGTAAGATGGAACAGGAAACTCTACAAGAATGGCACTGAAGTCCCTCATTCTTTATACTTAAACACTGAAGAATGATCAAAAAGTGTCAATATATCTGAAATCCCTGCACTGGGTTGGGGTGGAGGCTAAATCTGTTGTTTGTCATTTCTGCCATGTCTTATGTTCTGTTAATGCATATTTGGTTTGATCATTTGGGAGCAAGTGGGAGTAGGTAGAGCAGGGGGCTGTCTACCTGCTAACACCACATTAGCCCACCTATGACCACTTCAGCCCAGTCTGAGAGAGCTCTCTTAATGAGGAAAATCTCAGATGTAGCTCCCTTTCTACCCAACTCCCCAATCTCCCAACCCTCAGCTTGCTGCTGGCCCAAAATTTAGTCTCTTTAATTGAAATTCTAACTCATTCATTAAGTTCTGCTTTCTTGTGTTTTCTCAACAATAAGTACTCCTTACTCTCATTTGAGATCACTTTTGTTTGAGGATAGAATAAAGAGAAAGCCTAAGATCAATAAACAAGGAAAAAAGAAATAAAAGAACCTTTCCACAAAGACACAAAAAGCCAGGTCCAGAATTGTAAAAGCCAGTTTTATTGAACTTTCAGGGGGCAGGTAGTTCCAGTATTATACAAATCTTTCCAAGGAACAGAAAAGGAGGAAATAATCCCCAACTCATGAGCCAGTATAACCTAGATACCAAAACCAGACAAGGCCATTAAGAAAAATGAAAATTATAGGCCAACTAAAAAAAATAGATGCATAAAAAGCCCAAAGAGAATCCAACAGTACATAAATAAGAATACACACTATGACTAATGTATCCCAGGAATGCAGGAACACAAGTATAGAGAAATCTTTTTGAAAAATTACAGTATATTTCACCATAGGAACAAATTAAAGGAAAAACAATATGATCATAAGATACAGGAAAAGCATGAGAAAATGTCACATTTACCTTAAAAATTAATAGCAAATGAGACTGAAAGGGAACCAAAAACCTAGAGCAAAAAATATTTTTTAAACAGTGAAGCTCTTTAAAATTAAGAACAAGAAGAATGTCCACTATTACTATGTTTATATCAAACATTATATTGGAGGTCTTAAGCAATATAATAAGACAAGAAAACCAAATGGTGCAAAAATTTATAACAAATTATTTGATGACATAGTTATCTACACAGAAAAAATATACATAATAATTACTGGGAATGGACCTATATAAATAATCTTCAGACCTCCCCCCACCCCAAAAAAGCCATTTTTGTATACAAGCCATTAGAAAACCACTTACCATAGCAACTGAAAATATAGGGTAACTAGAAGTAAATCTAATAAAATACATTCTAGACCTTTATGGAAAGATACTATAAAGCTTTAAACAAAGGCGGGGGCAGGGGGGACTAGGTATCTATGTTCATGGATAGAACTGTCCATTTTGCCTTATCTGAAACAATTTAAAATAAAAAAGCTATTGGGTTTTTCATGGAACTTGACAAGCTGACTCTAAAATTTATAAACAAGATAAATACCCAATAAATTCTTTACAAGAATAAGCTCCATGAGAATTTTTTGTTTTATTCAAGTGCTATTATCTCAGCACCTATACAGTTCCCGGCACATTGTAGTTATCTAACGAATATTTGCTTAAAGAAATTTTTATTGAATAAACATGGCAGTGGAGATTTATCCTAACCATTTATGAAATTAAGATAGAGTGGAACTGACACAGGAATAGGCAAAAAGATTAACGGAACAGAAGGCCTAAAAAACAAAGCCATATCTATGAAATCTGACATATAAAGAAGCAGAATAGCAGATCATAGGGGAAGAACAGACTAGTCAAATGATGCTGGAACAACTGCTTATGCATGTAGGAAAACATGAGACTGGGAGGAGAGAATCATAAAGGACCTATATAAATACAGCACACAATTATCTCTAGAATCTCCCTGGAAAAGTCTCACAAATTTTGACTTTCTAAATATATTTAGATGTTATTCTAATGAAGAAAATATATAGTACTTTGCATGGAACAGTAATGCTTAATAATGTAAATATTAGCTATTATTACAACTGAGCCCTCACAAAACACCTTATTGTGAAACCTTGCTTCAACCACGTCTTAGTTTTGTGACTTTGGAGATGTTACTTGATTTCTCTGAACTTCATCTGACTCATCTATAAAATGAGGTTACACTAATACTATCTCAACAGAACGACTGGTTGGTTGTTCTTCTTATCCTTTAGTTTTGTTTTTGTTTTTTAATTTTAGAATGCCATTAAGTTTGCAGATTAAGTTTTAAGAGTTGACACAGTTAAGAAATTCAGTCTTCAAATCCAAGAATATAGTGTGCTCTTCTATCAATTAGGTCTTCTATGTGCACTGTGGTCGCATTTTTAGGTTTCCTGATAGAAACAATGCACATTTAAGTTTGTGGAAGAAATGTCTTTTTGTTTGCCGTTGTCCAAGGGGTTTCTTCGTCCATTACACCTTCTATTTGGTTTGTAAAATAATTTTTGCATAAAATACTACTGTCTAATTATAGAATGGAGTGAGGATTGGGGAAGGAGTTTAAAAATCTCACTAGGCTTCTCACATCTACTTCCTCAAATTCAAGGCTTTCTGTCTGGGAATATTATACAAAAGCATTCACCAAAACATTGTTATATTAGAATCTCTACAAGAGAATTTGGTTTTCCTTCCTTGAATAGCACTAAAAATGACCTCATTATCCCATGGCATGAACCTAAAAATAGTAGTGAAGGCTTCAACAGAATATGTACAAATCTGAAAATCTCAGGGCATATACCAAATGTTTTATTTTTAATAAAACCAGAAATATGACAGCTTAAAACTACAAGTAACTAGAATGCTATATAGCTTCTAAAATGCTATTATATAATTTTTAACAATCTGTATATATTGAATTTCTGTGCCAGGAAATATTAAATTGTTAAGTATTTTACAAGATGCTTAAATTTTATTTTAAATAAAAAATTACAGCACATGTTATATTAAAGTCAACTATACCAATTGTGATAATAAAACATTTCAGAGAATATGTTTTCCAACGTTAATAAAGTTTTGGAAAAACTGTAATATGCAACATAAAATTAACAAGTTTCGCTGATTCTGAAAATTGTTTAGTAAGACTCTGGAAAGCTAAACAATGGTTAAAAAAAATTAAGGGATAAAAGTTCTCCTATACTTTTATTCCAGTGACATGACAACATCAGGAGTCTAATTCAGTTTATGACATAGTTTCCAATACGAGTAAAACGTCTTCTCTACTGGGGTGTTAGGGATAAGTGGGTGGGGACACTGAGCAACCAAGCAGTTGACACTCAAGCTTTATCTTAAATCATTTACATGTTAAACAGAGAAAACAATCGCTGCAAATTAAGAGTATGATTTTGGAAAAAAAGTATAGTTTTGTTATTCAGTTCAGCTGTGTAAAACTAGGCGTTCACTTGTTTAAAAAGCAACTCAAATGAAACAGATATAACATAAACCAATTAAGCCAAATTAAGTCAAAACAACAGTGGTGTTGCACGAATTTCATTTCATTAAACTATCACTGAGTATACTCAAAGTGACATGTAAAAATAAAAATAGCTGAACAGAGAGGATGGTCAAACCTCAAAACAAGTGCTATAACCACCACCCAAAAATGCAAAATAAAGGAAGCTGTCTTCTCTAGAGTTAAGAGGGGAGAAAAAAGTCTCATTCTATTTACTAACTTTCTTCCACTCGGGAGGTTGAGGGTCCCACAGGGGGAAATCAGTTCCATGACCTTCCTAAGAACAAATACAATTACAATTTGCCTCTACTAACACTAGAAAAGGCAAGCAGTGTTATGTTAGCTTCAGAAGCATTTTTATCAGTACTAGCAAAACTGTCTTTTGATTTGCACTAATAAACTTGGCAAACTAAGTTTTCATTGCTTGTGTGCGTGCGCGCGCACACACACACACACACACACACACACACACACACACACACACACACACACACACACACACACACACACACACACACACACACACACACACACACACACATTATCTAAAAGACCCCAGAAGGCTGAGAGAATTAAAATTTTAGTCCAGGAGAATAACTGATTAGTTATTTTATTAATTCTCACATGATTTCATTTGAAAGTCAAGTTATCAGTTAATTACTACTAGAACTGGGACGCTATAAATTCCTGCAATATAACCCAAACAGCATAAATTCTCCCCTACTTAACAAATATCTAAAAATGTTAAGGAAAAAGAAAATGTGCAGTAAATAATTTTAATCTCTTTCAACCAACTCTTCATAGATTTATTCATATGTACTTCTTAACCACAAACACAACTCATCAGTGAAAAATTTTCATGGGTGAAAACTTTATTTACTCCCCCAAAAGACACACACATTGCAGGCAATGGAAATAAATGTCGCTCCTTAATTAAAAGTCACCGTAAATAAAGTAACTAAAACACAGCTCAAACATAAAAAAACTATGGAGAAAAATACAAAGAGGCCAAACTGAGACCAAAATAAGAGACCAAAATAATTGCAATAAAGTTTAGTGGCTTCACTTAGAAAAGGGGCTCAACAGGATTTTTTAAATAAATATAACAATGTAATGCTTAAAAACACAAGGCTAACAAAACAGTGAACAAAAAAATGCATTGAATTTAGTCAACAGGAAAGTAAGTATGAAAACACTGTTATCAAACATGGTAAAATTTATTTGGCGAGAGCTATAGTGAGAATTTAAAATGTCATTTTGCAATAATGGAAACATTATTTAGGCAATAAAAAGTATAAATCAATATAAAAACTTATAAACACTAGAAAAAACTATAGCATGTAGTAAGAATATATGACACAAAGGATATAAATAAAATTAATGAAGATTCGTCTTTGAGGCACTTCATTTACACAGATGCCTTGTTTTCTCATTCTAAACAAATATTCATCTGTGTATGTAATTCTGTATTCTCTTTCTTAGAGTTCCTAAAACTACATAAGCTTTAGGACCCTTCCTAGTTGGATATGCCCCTGCACTAAAACAAGAAATATATCTTCTCCAATGTCTAAAAAGTCCAGATTCCTGGCCGCAATGTCAAAAACAAAACAAAACAAAAAAGCAGAAATGAAAGACTTAAATTTCAAATTTATATTATAATAAAACTCAAATGGGAAAAAAAAAATATGTTTTAACTTAGAAAATTAAAACAGGATTTCAGCATACATCCAAATGACTAATACAGTATTCACAAGTGAAATCGTCATTTTGAATGCGTTTATCAAAAGAGAAAAAAAGCAATAAATTATAAGATTTTAGAAAACTAACCCAAAGGAAACAACATAATAATTGGTAGCACTGACAATTTAAGAGCTGGTACTGGGACAAGGAGTGGAGGAAACCTATTCTAATCTAAATGAGTACCACTGAGTAGGCATGTCTTAATCATCTTAGATCCCTGAAAAAGTAGATGCAGTATGTTAACATGTAACACTCAAAAAAATGTTCAGACGAGACACATATATTCTACAGAAAGAGGCTATAACAAAAATAAGATGCTCATACATGGCTATATAATAAAGTTGAGAAGCTTAATGAAAGTAATGTTTTTATACTAAATTAATAAAGGAGAAAACACATAATGATACGCAAAGCTGCTATCTCAAGAAATAGAAAACAAAACCAACAAGATAAAATGGATAAAACTGTCTTAAAAACTATGAATGAAATGAATATCTATAATGACAATAGTAGTAAATTCTGATTTTTAAAAAAACGTAAAATTTAAAACTCTTCAAGGATGTAAAGATGAACAACTATCCAATTCATCCTACAAGACAAATATGGTCTTGAACACAGGTTTTACGTACACAGAAAATAGAAACAAGAAACACAACACCCATACAGGTTAATAAAATAAAAAAGAAACTTATCAGGTAAAAATGATAGTATATAAAATTCATCAGCGTGCTAAATAAATATACTCTAATGAAGTGATGTATGTCCTATGTGTACATGAGAACAATTCAACATTAAGGAATACCACAGTACGGTTTAATAAAAACAAATAAGCCCCATTTCTACAGATGACAAAATAGCATCTGATAAAATTACATTGCTAATAATAACATTAAATAAAAACACTAAAGGGTACTTAACATAACTTACCTCCCAAAAATTTTTAAGCATTTTACATGATGTAGAAAAAAAAAAATCAGTAGCAAAACAAGGACATCTACTGAGTTCATTTTGATTTAACTATTTTGTTATTTTAAAAGTTTAAAAGTTCAAGCCAAAGCAATACAATTATAAAAACAGGATATAAACATTAAAAAGGAAGAAATATGATGATGGATGTTAGCAAGACTTATTAGAGCGATCATTTCACAACATATACAAATATCAAATCATTATGTTATATACCTGAAACTGATATGTTATATGTCAATTATACCTTAATAAAAATAAATAAGAAACAAACAAAGGCAAGGAAAAAATATTTACAATACACTTAGCTGACAAAGGACTTGTGTTCCATAAGAACCTATACAACTCAGTAACACAAGCAAACCAGTTTTTTTAAAAGACAGAAGTTTGGACACTAAAAAAGCTATACAAATGAACAATATGCACTCAAAAAGATGGTCTACATCATCAGGCAGAGAAGAACAAATTAAAACCACAATGAGATACCACTACACACCCATTAGACTGGCTAAATACCAAGTGTTGGTAAGGACCGAGAGTAAATGGAATTCCCACACATCTTTGGTGGGAATATAAAATGGTACAACCATTTCATAAGAAACTGCCTGTTTTCCAAAGCTAAACATACACTTACATATGACCTAATAACCCATAACTTGGTTTTGATCCAAGAGAAATGAAAATATAAATCCATACAATAACTTGTATATGAATGTTCAGAGAAGCTTTACTCATAAAAACTGGAAACCCACATGTTCCATCAAGTACACAAATAACTTTGGTATGTCCATAGCTGGGAACACTACCAAGCAATAAAAAGGAACAAACTACCAAACAGTATTATGGATGAATCTCAAGAACATTATGCCAGACAAAAACATCCCAGACACGAAAAGAGTACATATTGTACAATTCGTGATAAAAAGTCTGAAACAGGGAAAACTAAACTATGTTGATAGAACCAATATAGTAGTTACCTCTGGAGGTTGATTGGGTGGGGGCACAGGGAATCTTCTTGGAGTGATGAAAATGGTCTATATCTTGCTTTTGGTAATGGTTACATATTTTCTACATATACATTTGTCTAAACTCATCTAAGGACACACTTAAAATGGGTGCGTTTTATTACATGTGGTTACTACTACTGAATGAGAACCTAAACAGGAATAGAATGGAAGAGCTAAGTGGGAGGCTTTTACTTTTTATTTTATACATCTCTGTATTGCTTACACCTTTGCATATAAGGTAAAAATTTTGTATATTTTTAATAAAATTTTGACAAATATTTCACTGTTTTTCAATTTAAAAAAAAATCATAATCATTGGAGCAAAACAGAAAACCAAGAAATAGATTCTGATAAAAGATATAACAATATAAAAAAATCTAATAGAGGAAAAAAACTCCATATCAGATCTTAAGAGAAATTATCTTTTTCTAAGCTTTAAGTGATAGAAATCTTGATTTGTAATCTATAATGTGTTTCACCACATAACAGAAAAACTAACTGAAGTCTATATAAAAGACATACAGAGGCATTTTTAAATAAGAGGCTAATAGATAAATGAGCAAAGACACAAACATATCATACAAGAAAAAATGCAACAATAAAAATAAGAACTCAAGCTTCCCTTTATGTCATAACAATGCAAACCAAATAACTTGATGTAACA
Source organism: Pteropus alecto (assembly GCF_000325575.1). Taxonomy (NCBI): domain Eukaryota; kingdom Metazoa; phylum Chordata; class Mammalia; order Chiroptera; family Pteropodidae; genus Pteropus; species Pteropus alecto. The sequence goes on from NW_006431079.1 coordinate 5,020,698, forward strand.
TTTTATATTAGGAAATTTCTTTTTTTCTAATTATATTAGCTTTTTTCCTAATTATAAAATGGCCAATGCAGAAATTTTATATAAGTATAAAAAAAATAAGTCAATTATTTGGGTCTCTTTCTTCACATTGTTTTTTCTATTATTTCTATTTTCTATTATCTCGTTCTTCACATTGTTTTTTCTATTATCTTATCCTGATGAAAATCAGGATAAGATTTCATATACCATTTTATATGTTCTTCATGTACATTATAATGCAAGCAACTTCTTGTGCCATTACTTATATTTCTAAAATCCTTTTTTATAGGCTGCACTGATATGCTTTAAGTCCACTACAACAATGAACTCACATTTTAACCACTGGCCTGTTTACGACAATTACAGCATGTCACTATTATAAATCATGTCATGATAAATGTCTTTGTAGAAAGAGCTTTATGGTTCTTACTCATTTCCTTAGTAAAACCCCTGGAGGTAAACTTATCAAGTCAAAGGATAAGGCTACACTATTGATAAATACCAAAATGTACTCTAGAAAGCTATACCAATTGTATTCCCTTAAGAGCGCTCTCAGCAACACTGTTAAAATTCCTTTTAGACTATATGACATATACAGTGAAGAAAATCCAGATACAGAGAAGAAAAAAAACAAAAATATTAAAATGATCCAGGAATGTTTACTTTTACCTTAATCTGAGTCCTCCCCCCATGCATATACAATTAAATCTATATTGTATAACTTAGTTTTATTATCTGCTCCCCTACCCCCAATCCCACTTAATGAGCATTTCTTCCTTGCCAAATAGTCTCTTAAGATTAATTTTAATGAAATGGACCATTATTTAATCCATCTTTATTACTGACCATATAGGCTATTTCTAAAATGTTATCATAAGTAATGCCATCACAAAATTTTGTATGTAAATCTTTGCACATAAGACAAATTACTTGATCAGGAAAAACTCCTTGAAAAATAACTACTGGGTCAAAGATTATGAAATATAAGACTTAATTCAGCTTGTTGGTTTTTAAGTTTAGTAGCAGTGTGAAAGTACCCATATCCTTACTTTTACTTACAATAGGTAACCTTTTACAGATCTCAGATCTTTGTCAATTGATAATTTAAAATTGATTTCTTGTTTTACTTTGCTACTTGGTGAGAGGTGACAATTTAAAATATTTGTTATTTTGCTTTTTAATTATCTGCTCACTCTGTTACCATTTTAAGAATTGTTGGTATCATCAGCACATTTTTTTAAATATATGCAATTTTGATATGCCTGTTATAACATGTAACCTATGAAATTACTGATTTGGGTAAAACTTGTTTAAAACATCTACGTGCACCTAGATTACTTTGCCTCTTTCTTCCAGCTGAGACTCTCATCAAGTTCTAAAACGTTTCCTGCATCCATAATCACACCTACATAAATATCCTTCCCACCATTCTTGGAAGAAAAAAAAAAAAGTATCATTATTCCTGCCCAGCTTTTAATTTTTCAGTTTGTGCTGCCAAACCGATCCCCTCCCACCTTCTCAAAGGTCCTTTCCATCCATGGTCCCTTCCCTAGTATCTTTCCTATCATACTAGCTCTTTACCTTCAGCATATAAACAAGAAACTTCCTTTTTTTAATTTAAAAGCACTCATATGCACCCCCCGGCATTTACCTTCCTTCTCTGTCCTCCATCAATATTTCTCTTGACTTCTCATTCAGTGTAGTCTGAAATGATGGGAACAGAAGCCAGACTACACTGAATGGGAGATCAAGAGAAGCAGTATCAAAAAAGAGTCAGATAAAACAGATGGTGTGCATAAGATTCAGAGCTTCAGAATAAAATGTGAAAATGTGCAGGTTTCAACAGAAAATCCAAGAACCAGGGAGATCTCAAACTAAATGCAAAAGGAAAAAAATCAACTGATAAACACCAACACTGAGATGACCAAGATGTTAAAAATCATCTATCTGACAGAGACATTAAAGCTGTCTTATAAAAATGTTTCAACGATTACAAGAACTTAAATGGAACAGAAACCTCATTAAAAAAAAAAAAAGTCTCAGCAAATAAATATGTTATACACAATCAAATGGGAACTTAAAACTAAAAAAATAGAATAACCAAAATAAAAAGGCTCAGAGAATCATCTCAAGAGCAGAATGGAAGGGAAGAAGAAATAACCAATGGAGCAGACGATAGAATGACAAACTACTCAGTCCGAAAAACATGGAGAAAAAGACTGGAAAAAAACAAATGAACAGATCAAGGCCCTATGGGACTCAAACAAAAGATCTAACATTCATATTATCAGAGTACCAGATGAAAAGACAAAGAATGGGGCTGAAAAAGTTCTTGAAGAAATAACAGCTGATTTGGTAAGACATAAACCTACATATTCAAGAAGCTGAGCAAAACTAAAAAGGAAAAAACCCAAAGAAGCCCACACCAAGACACATCATAATTGAACTTCTAAAAACTAAAGACAAAGAAAAAATTTTGAAGGCAGAGAAAAACATCTTACCTACAGGAGAAAAACAATTAGGATGACAGCAGTTTTTTCATCAGAAACCATGGAGACCAGAAGTAGCACAATTTCTCAGGTGCTGAACAAAAAGAACTATCGACCTAGAATCCTATATTCTGGGGAAAAAAATAGCTTTCAGGAATGAAGATAAAGCAAATATAAGAGAATTTGTCACAACCGGACTTACTCTAAAGGAAATAATAAAAGAAGGAACCTCAGGAAGAATACAATTAGAACAAATATGGATAAACATAACAGGCTTTTCCTTGAGTTTTCTGAGTATTCTTGGCAGCTGAAGCAAAAATTATAATACTATCTGATGTGGTTCTATAAGTATGGAGAGGAAATATTTAAAATAGTTATAAACAGGAGAGTACAGGGACGGAAAAGGAAGTAAGGTTTTTAAACTTCATTTAAACTGGTAAAATGACAATACCAGTTAACTGTGATAGATGAAGACAATAGCACTTGTGGGATTTTAGCTCTTTTGAGGGTATTCTAGGTATAATAAACTAAAATCTCACAAGTACTATTACTACCTCCATTATATTGATGAATAAATTAAGGCTCAGAGTTGCAAAAGTATGTAGATCCTCTAAGTGGTGAATATGAGCATCAATCCCAGTCATCTTGGCTCCAAATCCTGATTTTTTCCCCACTGCATTTAAAAAGGGATGCTTGGGTTTGAAAGTTCAAAAATGTAGATGGGGAAAAAAAATTTTTTCATTAACTCTAACTGAAATTTAGCATGTCTGTCAATAAATCACTGTAGCAGTACCTGTGACTGTCACCAACAGAAATCACAGATATTTCATATACAGTGGTTGCAGATAATTCAGAATAGCATTTACACTCAACACAAGTTAAATAGGAAGACTTCTGTTTTTATGTTTTAATAACTGTAGTTAAATGTAATTGGTTTCCTTTATAATCCTATATAGTCTACCTTATACATTTAAAAAACAGTACTGAGGAGTCCATAGGTTTTACCAAACTGCCAATAGACCTGTGTATAAAAGAGTTTTAAAGAACCTCTGCATGTAAAATATTTTTCAAATTCTATCACAAATGTCTTAACGGACCACAGCTTCCACTTGCCACTGGAACGTGAAAAATGGCTCTGCTTTTGCGAAAATACCAGAGAAAGAAAACCTATAAAATTAAACTATGCCAGAAGCGAAACACTTTTTTAAGTCCTCAAAAATCAGTACGAGTCCAGTCTTTAGATGACGTGCACAGAAATCGTGCATAGTAATCACAACAGATATTTATTCAGAATTCATCCAAAATCACTAAAGGACCCCCAGTTTATACCATGAGTTAATTCATAGATAATCCCTAAAAAAGGAGACAATTCAAACTTCTAAACTCAAGAACAAGAGCATTTATTTATTCCACCTTCCTCAACCTTCCACCTCTTACCCACCCAACATCACCCATTTTCTTTTAAGCACACATTGCAATCCATAAATCTAATGATGCCTTTAAATCATGTTTTCAATTACTTTATTGAGGAATTAGCAACATCGAAATATACATACTTTTACATTGAAGAACATAGAATTCCTTTTCTCTCCCATCTCACGTCTCCAAAAAGCAGAAGTACCCAAACAAAGGCAAAGCTTTGAGATGAACAACTACCAACAGCGTTTTTTCTAATCCCATGACCATCCAAACTTGGATATAAAGGAATCTTGGATAAGATTCCTTTCATTCACAAAGCCAACAAAAAGGTAACACATTTTTAAAAGAAATAAATAATGCTACCAAAAAAAATTATTAAATCTTGATGTAAATTTTCTCAGTCCTGAACTTACCCATTTTATAAATGAGTAAATTTCATGAGCAAAAATGTCAACAGTATAGCACAAAGCACAATCTAGTATACAATACTCTAGATTTTCTTTTAATCCTTACTCACACCTACCTAAAAACATACTATATGAACATTCATTCTGTATACCTACAAAGAGTATTAAGAATTTTGTGCTGGGAAAAGTTAAAGGTATCATTTCTTCATACAGGAAATTTAAGGCAAAATTAATCATCAGTTCCTGTAATGACCAAGATGAAATCAGATATTGTGCTTTGGAGAAATCTTCAGAAATCATGCATAGTAATCACAACACATATTTATACACACACATAGTAATCACAACACATATTTATACACACACACTTACACAAAATAATTATACTAAACAACTCAAAAATGAAGTTTTCACTATAATAAGAATTTTATTTTACTACAACGAGAATTATACTCAAATTTTATTTGTTGTTTGAAAAGACAGGGAAAAAAAGTTTCCCACTCTGGAGGAAAACCCCTAAAGAACAAACTTGTGTCTTATCAACCAAGTCGAGATACCTTGAACACCAAATGAAAGGCTGAAAGTTTCCATTTGACTATATATTTAAGTCAATTCAGAGTACATTCTTGTTCTTAATTAAAAGTAAAATACCTCAAAAAATGTTATGAAGAAAAAATTAAGCATATGTATACTTACCTCTCAATTTAGAAAAATAAAACATTAGCAATATGATTCTAGACTCTTATATATCCTCCCTACACTATATTCCCCGCTCCTCTCCTTCCTCACCCCACCCCAAAAGGTAATCAATACCTAAATTTAGTATTTGTCATTCTCAGGCATTTATACAACAGTGATATTTGTAGACTGGATGCTTCAATCTTCTTAAGCTGCATTTTAGAGAGAGCATGCCATTACAAATCTTGGCCCCATATTAGCTTTCTTCAGTCACCATTAACAGTTTTCGTAGAAATATACCAAGTCATCAAGCGTGTTTCTCATGAAATCTCACTTACTCTTCCCTCTCTCTCCCTCCCCTATTCAGTACTCCTCCCAGATTCATACTGATAACAGTCACAAGGCAGAATTTCACTCGGTAAATGAATATATATCACTCTTTTTAGTTCCCCTCTAGCAAATGTTGGCATTTCTGTTCCAATTTAACATTCATAATTCTGTATTAAGAAGACCACTATATTTTAGGAGTCAGGAAACCAACATAAATTCCAGCTTTACTGTTTACTTACTTAGGCAAATCATTTCTTCCCAAGCCTCTATTTCTTCATCTACAGAATGGAAGTAATCATGACCTTAACAATGTCACATCGCCTTCCAATAATAAAGGGTTGTTGCTGATATAGAAGGAAACCATGTACATAAAAGTTCTCTGAAAACTAAAGTATTACAAAAGTGTAAATCATAAAAAGTAAATGCTAGTTACTATAAAAATTCTTAAGAATTACTTTAAAAAGTTAAAATGTGGCCAGATTAATTTTTTATAATTCATTAAAGAGCCTAATGCTTTTACTACGGAACTTAAAAGTATTAATTTTGAAATAATATTTGACTCAATCTGTTTATAGTGAAAAAGTTCTATAACCTAATAATTTGTTCAAAATTCCACACTGATTCAAGATTCTCATTTCTTTAGAAATCATGATAAAAACTCTGTAAAACCCCAAAAGAAATTACACATAAATCATGTTTTTAAAGGTAATAAATACTATTGGACTGAATTGGTTTTTCTTCTCTTCTTTTTTGTTTTAAGCAATTTAGGAAACTTTAAGGAAAGACAGGATTTATTTATTGACTGCTGTCAATAAATAAATGGGAATGAGTCTCTCATCCTCACCCCTACTCAACCAGAAAAGAATACCACTTTGTCTTCTAGCTTCGCAACAGGCATTATCTAGGTGTGAAGAATATCACAGCCCCAGTAAAAGGACAGTTCTTTTACAAGCCAAAGCAATGAGACATTTATATATTGTGTAGAAAGAAGTATGAAGACAAACTCTTAAAAATCTTAGGGGGAAAAAAGTCAAATAAGATATCGCAATCAATTAATTCTTCAAAACTCATAAACTCAGTGTTATAGAAGTTTAGAACCTGAAAGGACCTTAGAGAAAACCTATTTCAGCCCCTTCTTTTTATGTATGAAGAAACCCATGTCCAAAAAATATAGATCTTTTTACTGAATAAAAAAATGTAGTAACTGGGGGCTTTTGTCCCTAAAGAAAATGAGTACCATGCAAGAGTTCTCTGAGTGCGTTAAAAAAATTCTTTCCCAACATGCAAATTGGAGACAACAAATGTAATAAGAAAGAAGGAAACTAGGAAACCAGGAAAGGAGAATGGAGAGACAACCCCAAAGGCTCAAAAATAACTAGCTATTAACCTGACTTCACTATCTCTAGCCATAAGATACTTACTTATTAATTACAGAGGGAACAATTACTAATTTTTCAGTAGTTAACTACATTATCAGATTTCACATTATCAGTAATGAGAAAAAGAGACAGAATGCATCTTTAATATAACGTACTGAAGAAAGACTTTTTCTTTTGTGATATTTCTGCCAAAACTACACAACTTAATTCTAATGATAAAAAAATATCAAACAAGCTAAATTGTGGGATATTTTACAAATAATCTTAAAACTAAAAGACATCAAAAATAAGTACAACACGCATTCCTGGACTGGCTCCCAGAACAAAAAAATTATTTTTTCTTTTGTTATAAAGGACATTATTATAACAATTGGTGAAGTTTGAATAATGTAAGCTAGATAATAGCATTATAATTTCCTGATTTTGATAAATGTACCAAGGTTATATAAAATACTCTTTTTTGATCTTCAGGGATTAAACACTAAAGGTAGGCATCACTTCCACAATGTACTCTCAAAAGGTTCGGGAAAAAAAAATGCACAGGATGCTATGGAAGCACATTGGGAGGGGCACCTAGTCCCTCAGGAAAGGCTTGCTGGAGATGAAAAGCCTTAGTTATATCTAGAAACATGACTAAGAATTAGTCAAATAAAAGGGCATACTTGTTAAAGGATGATATAGCTTCAAAAGAGTCATGGATGTATATTTCACAGATTGTGACTAAGTGTGATCAGACTGTTTTTTCAGACACAATACACTGAGTGAGAATAGGAATTAAAAATAGGTATGGGGCAGGTATCTGGGGACTGCCAGGTGGAGGAAGAACAGCAGCCGCCAGAGCAACATGTGCAGGAGGATATAATGGGAAATGGATCACAGAAAGGCAGGAGGGAGGAAAAAGGGAAACAAAGGGACACTTTCAACGAAATTTCACTCCCTTTTCAATCCTAGATCTAATTTTTCAACTAAATGGAAAATGTTCCATGAACCTAACCATTTTTTAAAAAGAAAATATTACACTTCATTATTAAGGTAAATAAACAAATAAATGCTTTAAATGAAATTAAATTAAAAATATTTTATTTGGGCAAGATAGTATATTCCTAAGGTATTTTGTAATCAGAAAATACAGATTCAAGTGCCCTCTCAGCCATATTGTGGGATCTTGAGCAATTTATTTAACCTCTGAGCCCCAGTTTTCCTATCTATAAAAAAGATATAATAAATTGTAAAGATTAAATAAGGCAATGTTTCTAAAGCTTTTACCATGGCATCCAGCTCACAGAAAATGCTCAATATTCATTAGTCATTATTGATTCAAAATAGTCTTTGAAAAAACAAAAACAAAAACAAAATTGAAACCCTTAGTATTATAACTCAATTATGGTATAGGATAGGAAAATGAATTGAAGTCCAACCGCCTTATCAAAAACACAAACTAAAGTATACCTATTTAGGTTCTATACAAGCTTTATAATTACAACATTATAGCTTTTCGTCTTATAATTCTATTAAAATTAATTAATACAAACTCAAGGTTAAAATAAAAAATTAAAAGATGCCAGTTTCATTACCCAAATACCAACTACTTATTTGGGGACATTAAGTTTGGTGTCTTTTTCAATGTTAACCACTTAACTTGTCTTATCCAAATAATTTTACGACTGCAACTTTAATACACAACAAAAAATTATAAATACAAGGTTTAAATTTACCAGTCATAATCCATTTTAGCATCATTCTAAATAAATAGCTATTGATAAGCATTAAAGTCAAGTCATTAATTACTAGGCTCCATTTTAAGTAATACAGAATATGACAAGGGGTTTCATTTAAAAAAAAAGAAGAATGTGGGGTATTTTGTGACAGCCCAGTAAGACAGCTGGAACAAAGCTGTTGGAGCAACAGCTGTGCACCATGTACTGTTCATCTAAAACCACAAACTAAAGTAACCCATGTCAGACAACTTCATTTGACTACCAGCTCAGCCAATGGCTCCTTCCTGAAGCTGCTACAAAGAAATCTAACTAAATGCATAATTTGCAATTATTTGAGGAAGGAGAAAAAATAAAATATCAGTCTGTGTCTTTAAAGGTAAAATTAAAAAAAAAAAAAAAAACTAAGAATCGCAATCTAACTGTGTAACAGAAGTTAAAGTTTTCCAAACTATATTTACACTGGCTAAAATTATGACCACAGAACCAATCAGACTTCATAATGGTGAGGAAAGAATCCCAAAACCCAACATTTGATGAAGTTTGAATTACTAATGTACAACCTCACCAATTCCTACTCCATTCTTGACTTTCAACTGAATGAAAAATACTTTACTATAAAACACTGCAGTAGTTATAAGAAAATTTTTAACATTAAGCAACTTGATCATTTAAAAGTAGCTAATTCAAATCAAGTTGTTGGCATGGAAATTCCATGCTAATTTCTAAAAATAATAAATTCATGTAGTTCTCAATTAAGCTACTATAACCATTCATTTAAATGTCTGCAAGTCATTAAAATATTGCAACTTATACCTTTCAGATTTTATTTCCATTTTTTTAATTCCAAAAACCTACAAATCCTTCTCTAACCTTAAATTCACTCCGTTCTCAGTGTAAGACAGATGCCTGTATGCACTTGTACACATGCATATACATGCATAAAGTGAAATTCCCTACCTTATTTAGTTGAAAAATCTTAATTACAGAGGCAAAAGGACCAAAGTACAAATTTAATAGTCACGTATCCTTTCCCCAAGATTTCTGAAACTTAAATATCACAAATCTTCCTTTGCAATTCGACTAAACAACTTTCTTACTGTTCTTTTCCTTTCAGCTAACAAGTTGCTGACTGTTGTAATCTCAACCACATGTCATCATTTAACCAAAAAAAGACATTAAGAGAAAACCCACCAGGAAATAAAAAAAAAAGTAATAAATCTTTAAGACCTAACTCTCAGGCCGTTTTACATTTCCTGAGTCAGAATTTCCAGGGAGAAATTAAAACAGGACTATCTTCTCCAAAGAACATTTTAAATAAAACTGAATACTATGAATCAACTGCTAAAACTTCTGAAATTCAAAATTCGAATGTGCATGTGCCACATATAAATAATCTTTTAATTAAAGAGAAACTAAGAATTCCAAAATGAAAGCCAGTTCAGTTCTTTATCCTCTTCAGTAACTAGCTGCTATGGAACTGTAACAGATACAATTCAGTTTTCCTAAGACCTTTTATTTCTATTTACTATGTCCTGTTCAAGACCTAATACCAGCAATGTATAAATAAAACAAATATTTTGCTATGCACTTACTTCTATACAACAAAGGTATTTCTGGTCCATGATTCTTAAAATCTAAATATGAAGAATAAAATGTACAAACAAATACAACACAGGGGCAGACACTCAGGCAAAATATTCCAAATCTATAAAATTCCCTAAAATATTCATTTTACTTATAAACATTCTAGTGTTTATAGGATTTAAAATAATAATGCCAAAGTGAACCACACACAAAATGGTTATCTTGTCTAAAGCCACAGTCACATAGTAACTGAACCAAGATCTAAATGTCTTGATGCTCAAGGATTCTTTACACTTATTTCAAGCTGCCTTTTCTCAGATAGGCGGTCCATGAATTTTCCAGGTCTAGGACATCTTTTTAAAAATCAAAAACATGTCTGCTGTGGCATTTAATTTCATACAGCAACCATAAGGAATAAACTTCTCAGAAACAACTTCTACTTTTAAAATAATCTCTTATATTCTCAATGCAGGGAAAATAATGTGCTAAAAAAATTAAGCCTAAAAAAAAGGTTAAAAACAGAGATAAAATATAAAAATAAAAAGGATGAAAACAAAATTATCTTGATTATTTCACAATCACATAATCATATTATACAATAAATGTGAACGGCTCAATCCTTCTCCAAGTTTAAATTAGTCAAAAATTAAAAGGATATACAAACTCAAATTAAAATTATCTAAGAACTGATAAAAAGCACAAGATTTCTTATCAAAGAAAACAATGCAAAATTAGCCTTTCAATGCCTTTCCAAGTCATTAAGGATACTAAAGACTTTGTGATGATGGTACCATAAGAAAACAGTCTGCCCTCACTAGAATATCTTTTAAATATATCTTTATTTGCCTTTAAAATACCTTTTAAAATATAAATTTTAGCATATAAGTTGCCTAGGGTGCCACTGTGATAAATAGATGTCAATCTCATTTTTTAAAGGAAAAAGCAACAAAAGTTTTTATATGAAATCATGAAAAAGACTGCTATACACTATGCAGTATAAAGAAAACATACTTCAGATTATACACACCCACACTGAATAAAGGACTCCTTTTGTTCTCAGCCATTCCAATTTCTATACCTACAGCAAGGAAAACCTTTGCCTTGATCTGCATTTTACAACTTAACACACACATATACTCTTTCTCACCCCGTCTCCCACTCTCTGATACAGAAGGCAAATTTGACAAGTTCTCCTATAATGGATATGATTCTTATCCTTTTCACTGGTTAACTTAAGACCATATGGTATAAAGGTTTCAGAGAATCAATGCAAAAATAATAGGTATTTCAGAAGATAACTGAGAAAATACAAAAAATGGAGAAAACCTTCCCAGAGCCAAGAGTACTTCATCATTTCCCAAGGAAAACTAGAACAGAGAAAAACTTCTAGTTCCTGATAAATGTTTCCATTTCCAATGATAAGAGAAGGCTACAAGCAGACCCCTAGAAAACAAATTATTCCTGCAGAATAGAAACTTGAGGCCAGCCAGATAAAGGTAAAATCATAGAAGAGAAATAAAGCACTATTTCATTACAAAAAAAAAAATGGTGGGACCCAATTTTATACCCAGCCAAATCATTACTTATCATGCAAAAGTAAACATAATCTTAGATATCTTTTCAATAAAAAGTCCTTGCAATTGTTCTCTAGATCACAATTCATTATAAAAACTAGCTGTTGATGAGGACTGCTTGTAAGCACTGAAACCAGTTAGAATGACAGAAAAGGCAAAAGCGACAACCTTTAATGAGAAAGGGATTCATGCCATTATTTTATTATAATAAAATAAAATACAAAAGAAAAAACAATCTTTTAAAAACAATGCAATCACACACACTTTTGGTTGCTTTAAATAAGGACACTAAATTTGTGAAAACGGAGAAAACAAAATTGTTAATTACCTTGCTTTCTATAACTAAGAACACTATTAATCTGAGTTTCTAATTAAATATGTTTAAAAATATGAATAATTTTAAGGTAAATCTGAGCAGTAAAAAAAAGAGGGAGAGAGAATCTATCTTTCAAAAAGTGAGAGAACACAGGGGTGGCGGGAATCTAGATAGCAAAAGACAAGATTAGGGCAAAGGGAGGTCATTAGACTAGAGATCAGAGCCAAAGTCTCCATTGGCCTAACCTAAACTTATCAACCTTTCCCTTGAAAGACATCTGCCTATAAAATTAAGCAGAAATTTTCTCCTTCAACGGAGAGAAAGTTGGTCCCCTTTTTGCCTCATCTTGGATCCTTTAGGCTTAATTTCATTCAATGCCCTAGCTGGGGTGATTATGAAGACCGGATCTTGTTAGCAGAGTAAAACAAACTCTGCTTTTTATCATTACCAAAAGCAACATCAGATGTTAACTTGGATCACTTGTTCAGGTGATGTAGCCAGGTTTCTCCCCTGTGGTTATTATTTTCCCCTTGATAATTAATAATATCTTAATGGACAGATACTTTGAGACTACATTAACTTTGAGACTATGTTAATTAACATCTAGCTACTCAAACCTGCACCCACTAATTTTAACATCCATTTATGATGCATACTTGAATCAACTGTTACGATTGCTAAATGATGATTTTCTAATTCCGCCATTTCCTCTACCCTTATTAGTCAGAATTCTACCTGAAGAAAAAAGTTCCCTTCATCCTCCATTTATTTATTTATCACTATGGAGTCATAGATTCTTATTTTATTCATGGGCAATAATCAATTACTATCATTATTTTGATGATCATATATTGTCTCAGAGTTAGCCAGTGGAAGTTCTTACAGATTGACTGTTATCTCTGTGGCATGCCACCAATACATTTCGTTTTTTGAGCACTTCTTTACTTTATGGCACTATAAGATGTTCCAAGCTCATCTTCTATTTTTCCCTGCCCCAGTCCTGGGGATAGGTCATTTCATCAAGGCTCCTTTTAGTAAAGAATGGTATTTAGAAACCAAGATCTGGCTCTACGTGTTCTCACTGCTAGTGGGGTGTGTCCATAGTTTCTAGCCCTCAGCAGACAGAGCTGAAAAAAAGATATGAACATTTGTGTATGTACAGCCACACACAACTATTTCTATATCTATCCATATACTTTTTAAACCATGAGTTCAGGCCATTATACTGAATTCCAATCAAACATCAGAGTTCATTCTAGCCTTCCGTCTTTCCACATTTATAGTTCCTTTCTCTATCAGTGAGAAAATGTGGCTCCCATTTTCCCTAATATACTTATTTGCTTAATCCTAGTATAGAAAATTGTTTTGAAATTGCAAACTCATGCTTGTGACCCAGAAAAAAAAAAAAAAAAAAAGTCTATTAACTAGGGTTCAATGTTTGTTTGGAGTTTTGTTTTTTTTTTTTTTTTTTACCTTATCCTGAGGACATAGTCCAAATACCAGGTTTAAAAGTTAAGTTTTTTTCCTTCCCCCTTCAGTATGGTTGTTATTCATATGAAATAAGGTTCTGTTCACTTATTTCTGTGTGTAATCCACCTGAGGGTGGTTTTTTTCTTCATCACCTATTTTACTGGTGTCTGTTGTTTATACACTGAGTATGTGAAACATTAACATGGTTCCAAAAGTCAGAAAGGTATCCTCAGAAGGGTCACTACCCCCATTCCCATCTATCCCCTATAGGTAACCAATACCATTAATTTCTGACTTCTTCTTGTACTGTTTTTGTCCCAATGAGCATATGTGTATGTGTATTATTTTTCCTTCTTTCTTACACAAAAGGTAGTATATTATACATACAGTAGACACTTTTGTACTTTGCCTTTTTCTCTGAATGATATATCCTGGCAAGCACTCCATATCAGTTCATAGAGATATTTCTCATTCTTTTTATAGCTGCATATAATGCTCCATTGGTTGAATGTACTATATTCTACTCAACCCCTCTCCTATCCTGTACATTGCTTGTAATTATTCTAACCATAAACAATGCTGTGACCTCATGCATGTGTATTTTCATACTGTCGGGAGTGTATCTTCAGGATAAATTCCTAGATTCGGGATTACTGAATCAAAACGTAAGCACATATGTAGTCAAATCAAAACCCATCTTATGTCTTCTGATATAACACAAGGAGAAGAACCCATCATTTGTGTCATTCCTGTCCCCAAAATGCATAACTTAATCTAACCATGAAGAAACAAACTCAAATCGAGGGAACTCAACAAACAACTTGTACTCTTCAAAAATGTCAATATAACACAAAGACTAAAGAACTGTCCCAAATTAAAAAAGATATGGAAACAATGCATTGTGTAATCTGTTTTTCTTCTGCTATAAAGGGCGATATTGGGACAATAGGCAAAGTCTGAAAAAGTTCTGTATATCAGATTAGTAATATATCGATCTCAATTTCTGATTTTGGTTATATACTATGTCTATGTAAATAAATGCCCCTGTTTGTAGGAAATATACATGAAGGTATTTAAAGATAAGGGGCGTTGTCTTCAACTTATATTCAGGTGATTCAGAAAAAAACCTGTGTGTTTATATGGGCGGAGAGAGGAAATAAATATGATCAAATGTTAGCATTGGGGAAATCTGGGTAGTTTTTTTAAAAAGCAAAACTGGGTGTCATTTTGACATTTATATTCATATTTATAGTACTGAACATTTACTTATTTGTTAATAAAGCTCCTTCTCCTAAGGAACAAACATCAGGTGACAAGGTAAGCTGGGTGGCAATATTAAACTACTAACATATACAAACAACAAATTCTGTGACTATAAAAATTTTAATGAAACTAAGACAACACTATTTAATGCTATGTAACCAACATACAATCACATTGCTTTTATAAAACACTAAAAACATAATTTACAAAGAGACAAGAAACTCAGTCTAATTATGTCTCCAGTATTACAATTTTAGACAACTTATATTTCTTTGCTTCTTTCAGAACCACACAGAAAATGTATGAATAAATATCTAAATCTTTGTCTTTTTCATAAAATCTTGAGAGGCATTTTTCTTTGTGAAACAGAAATAAAAGGCCTAGGCCTACCGAGGGCATTAAACTAAATTTCAATCCCAAACACAGACAGTGGCTCTACTCAAAGTAATTCAAGATTCAAGAAGATTCAATGACTATTAACTCCACACTGTCTACAGGCAGAGTGGAAGTCTTCTACTCATTATCACTTTTCAAGTAAGAAGAGCACAGTAGAATTAATAATATGCTAACTGCACTTTTTCTTTCCTCATCGAAAAAAGGGGGGGGAGGAGGGAGGAAGATGGGATAAAAGGGGTCAAAGATATGATGACAGAAAGAAATCTAACTATGGGTACTGAACACACAATGCAATATATATATGACTTACTGTTGAATTGTACACTTGAAACTTACTGGATTTTGTTAATCAATGTCACCATAATAAATAAAAAATAGAAAAGGGGGAAAAAAGGAATAAATGTTTATGTGGCATCACAAAATCTGTTTCAATTTTAAGAGATCAAATTTAATTTTAAAAAGGAACCTTGGAACTTAAAAAAAAATTTTAAACATACTATTTTAAGAAAGTCTCTTTCCTCAACTCTCCCCCATTATTAAAGTTACCAATTTATTTTCCTAACTGAATTAAATAGCTTACTTTCATTTCAAAATTTAGAAAAGACCCATGACACTTCAGCAACACCAATGAATTAAAAAATCCCACCCAGTAGCTGCCTGCCATCACTTTGCCTTCTAATGGTAATGTATTATATATACCAAAGAAAGCAGGGTTCCTGAATTACTCAACAGAAGTGTCTCCCACTTCACTCCTGCAACTTCCCCATCCCTGAATGGACAGATGTACTGACACACACATACACAGGAAGGTTAGAACGAATAAGAAGAATGAGTTTTAAGAAATCCTAGCTCAGAATTTCCTTCTATTTCTCTTCTGACAAAGGCAGTTATCCTCTAGAAAATGAAAGTGTTCTTCCTTGAGTACCTAGCATTTGTATCTAGTAAGTGCCAAGAGAACCATTTCAACTGGTCAAAATGAGGAAATCTCTAGTATGCACCACCATTGGAAAGATGCCTATTTTTCAATGCTAAGAATTCACTCATAAATTACTCTGAAAATGTAAAACTATAATTTGCACACTAAAAGTAAGTCTATAGTATAGTTTCAAAATTCCCAGATAAAAGTTATTTTAAGTGATTTGTAATTGCTGGATCTGTCAAGATGTAGCAATAGAACATCAATTCGGGAATCTAAATCTTCACACACAGATCAATTAACTATGAACACAAATACATGAGCCTTGAAATCTCTTCTAGGATCTCTGCCCCAATAAAAGGCAATGAAAAAGCACTCAGCAAAAGATAACTCTAGGTAAAAAGTAATGTCTGAGTCAGGTCCAGACTAACGAGTTGTAGGACTGACTAAAACTCAGTATGAGAAATCAGCTGGACCCCCTACATAGCTCAAACTCTGACAAAGTGCTAAATAAAAAGTCAGGATGCTAAACGAAATGCAGAAGCTGGGAAATTCCTCTCTTTCATTCTGTAAAGCATGTTTGGTCTCATTTCAGAGTTGCTAGATTAGCATTAACTCAAAACCCCTATGATTACTCCATGATTTCCCAAAATCAACCCCGAACTGATAAAAAGAATTTCCCCAACTCAAAATGGGATCAACATTCATCACTAGAAGTGAGGAGGAGTATATGAGGTTGGGGCCGGGTGGGGGTTGAA
The DNA here is from genome assembly GCF_000325575.1 of Pteropus alecto. Lineage (NCBI taxonomy): Eukaryota > Metazoa > Chordata > Mammalia > Chiroptera > Pteropodidae > Pteropus > Pteropus alecto. The sequence continues at coordinate 5,037,413 of NW_006431079.1, forward strand.
GACTTAAAATAAGAGACCAGTTTATACGTCAAGGAAAAATGAATTACAAATTTTGTTTTGAAGGAACATGATACAGAAGTAATAACAGCAAACAAAACCAGGTAACAATTATTATTTACTTACTCTGTAGATGGCACTGTGCTGAATGATTTACATGTATTATACATTATTTACTCCAAAAACCCTAACAGTACTATAAGTCTCCCTTTTCATATGGGGAAACAGGCTTGGAGAACCTAAGGAACTTGACCAAAGACACACAGTTAATTAATTAGATAATTAAGAAAGAATCCTGAATTTGAAAGGTGTAGAAATTTGTTCACTCAAATTCAACACTTTATGGAGAAGAAACTGAAGTCCTGAAGAGATTGAGATTAAGAGACAACCCAGAATCACCTGAGTAGGGAGACCTAGAACCCAGATATTCAATGCTCTATTCATTTCACTTTGTACAATGTTGAGATAATTTTCTAGAGTTACTCACCGTTTAGGTATTCTATGCACCAAAAGAACTTAAAACATTTTTCAAAAAACTATGAACAATAAAAACAAGGAGGTCGTATACATTTATATATTCTTAGTAACAATATTTTGCATTTTTATCACATTTTATGATATGTTTTAAAGAGGAAAAGCACCTCAAGTAATTACTGCCTTAATTTACTAATTTTGCAGCTCTTCATAGGCACAAGAGGCAACAAGTAAAGCTAAGGTTAAAGAAAGTCAGTGCTGAGGCAGTGTTGTTTTAAAGTCCTCCACTCCAAAATTTGTTTATATTTTTTTCTGCTCAAGATTATAAAATAGAAAATTATATACTGAACACTATAAAATATATTTTTTATCTCAGGAGTCTTAAAAAATAAAGAAAGCCAATTTGTGCCACCCTGATCTCCTACAAAGAGAAATGACTTCCGCTTGTTAAGATTATTATCCTTCTGCCTTCTCCTCTCCCTCCAATTACTACTGCTAGACAATCACAGAGAATGGATTTTAATTTCCCAGGAGTCAGACAATAAATAGCGACTTTACTAAGTGTGGATGATAAATAGTCACATTAGTGCCAGAATCTAAGATTAATTTAATAAAAATAATAATAATGTCTGTAGCCCTACTAGGTACTAGACATTTTTCTAAGTCTTTGATATAAAGTTAACTCATTTAATTTTCACAACAGTGGTATGTGGTTCTTTGTATTTCCCCAGTTTATGGATGGGGAAACCTGAAGTAAGGAGAGGTTAAGTAATCTGCCTTAAGATTACAAAGAGCTGAAACTCTATCTAGGTGGTCTGGCTCCTGACTCTCCAGAAAGCCTCAAAATCAGAGCCTGTGTTCCTCCCTTTCACTGACCCCAAGTCACCTGCCTATGCCACACCCCTCCCTTGCCTGCCTCCTCTCTCCAAGCTAGCCTATGACTCTCACATACTTACATAAGACACATCCTCTCTCCCTACCACCAAGCCTACACAGTACTTTCATCAATCCTTCACAAACTGACTTTTCGCCAATTCTGAATTCCCTCTGCGTTTAAAAGTTACAGAACTGTACACATACACACTTATAATAGCCATCATTAACTGAGTACATACTACACGCTAGATCCAATGCTAACCTAAGAATGTTCCCATAACTTAAAGGATTATAAAGAATGTATAATCAGACCCATTTTACTGAATAGAAAATTGAGGCTCAGAGAAACTAAATATTTTGGCAATGTTCTCACAGTGAATAAATAACATAGTAAGACCAGGCACTCAAGTCTGTACGAATCAAAGCTCACATTATGTCTCCATGTTTTAACTACATATCTCGCCCATGCATACATGCCATGCCTCCTTTATATCTTTTATATCTTCTAGAGTAGCTGGGTACATTACTATTCATAAAGGAGTTATTTCTTTAACAAATGAATTCTATAAAATCATTAGGAAGACAAAATATTACCACTATCTTAATTCAAATACTAATCCCCAAAACAAAAGGTTCCAATTCCTTAAATAATTAACTTACATTCAGATTCAAATACATTCAGATGGTCCCTCCCCCAAAAAAACTGAATAAATATTTGTGGTTTAAGTCTTTTAGGTAACTATTGATTAATAGCGGAATCCAAGATTATTCTCTCACTCCTCACCCCCCTCCCATTAACTATAGTCCCCAAAGAAAGGGTTAGCTATATATAAGTTGTTTTGCTTTGCCATCAGCTAAAGTCTCTCTTGACCCTAGGGAAATAGCAACATGACAGCATCCCTGAGTCTGCAGCCTGCTAAACTTAAACCAATCTCACCTCTTACTCAGTGTAATTTTTTTAACCCACTAATGAGTATACTGTAAATACTCATTACCTAAACATCTTCTCTTTCTAGATACAAAGGTTTTAGTACCAGTTTTTAATACCTTGAAATAGCATAACAGAAATTATTGTTCATTTAGTCAATGTGAAAGGTAACGATCATATGTTACAGTACTCTACAATGTCGCTAAAATCATTAAGTGAAATAAGCTATTCCAGTATCCAAAATGATAACAAATGAGTGAAACGGAAGCCCGAAATAAATATTTCACTTTAAAGCATCTTATCGGTACTCATGAAACACTAAGAATATCTTTGGTACCTGTTATAACGGGGTACCTTCGTTCTCTCCTAGCATATGCCACACCTTTTATGTTGACGAAAGGAGATATATGGGTTTCTCTTTTTAAAAATTCCCCAAAATGTCACTCGATACTCTTAAAAAGAGCAAATCCTGAGAATAAAGAATTCCACCTCCCTTCAATAACCCCTGACTTTCCTTCTCCCGCTACCAGAGAAGGCTGGGGGTGGGGGAGAGGGTGGTTGGAACAGACAGAGAACGCACGACTCGGTTGGACACCTCCCAGCCGGGCCCATCCCAAACTTCACCTTAGCGCGGCAAGAAAGAGGAAGGCACCAGGAATTCCTAGGAAATGGTCTCGCCCCTATCGGAGAACATTCTTAACTTCCTCGAAGCCACCATTTCCCTGGGGCATTATTACACACTCCCACCCGGACATGTTACCTAAGAGATTACTTAAAAGAAAAGCACAAATACACACAAAGAGAAACACACTGCTTGAAGAGGGCAGCTCCGGCTCGGCGTGCGCGGAGAAACCGGGAGACCACGCGCGGCCAAGTTGCCACGGCGATTGCACCGACGGTGCAGGAGGCGGCCCGGGCAACTGGAACCCCGGAGCGCGAGGCTCCAGCCCCACGCCCGACGGCCGGCGCCCCGGCGCCCGGGCCCTCCC
>NW_006431079.1:5041275-5057872 GCF_000325575.1 Pteropus alecto
GGCGCCCTGGCTGGCAGAGTCCCGCCCGAAGCGTGGAGAAGCGGGGGGACCGCAGGGGCCAGGGGCGGCAGCGGGCTAGGGGCGCGCTAGTCCACACGTCTCCGCAGCGCCTGCCGAATGAAGCTTCCAGCGCCGCCACAAATGGCCGTCTGGGGGCCGGGCCGCTACGCTGAGGTGCTGCATATGCATGAGGGGGGCGGGCCTGGGCGGGGCCGCGCGAGCCAGAGCCGAGATTCCAGAGCTGACCCAAGGCTGAGACCCCCGCGCACGTGCCCCTCCAATCCTTTTACTGTCAGTGTGAGAGCGTGTGCATATGTGTGTGAGAAACAGCGTGGGAGTGGGTGTCAAGTGGGAGTGAGAAGACAGTAGACTGTGTGGCCATAATAGTGCATGTCTGGGATTGTCAGGGATTATGTGGATGAAAAAATACAGTATGTGAAGGCATGTGTGAAAAATAGAGCTGTTGTCATCTTAACTCAATTTGTAAGAGAGTAAATATCTTGTTTTTAAGAGTACAGATGGTGATCATGATTTTGTGAAAAACAATATGTGACAGTGATTGAGGATTAGAGCTATGTCACAGTAATTGTGTGTGTGATGAACTTGTGGTGACAGTGTGTGAAGAATGTGACAGAGACAGAACATGGGGAATAAGTCACAGTGATTGAGTGTGCGTGGGCAAGAATGAATGCGACAGATTTTATATGTGTCAGGAGAGTGTCTTAGTGGCTGTGTTTATGTGTGAGAAATATATGATAATTGTACATGAGTATGAATGTGAAAGATTAGTTTGTACTTATTTACACACTGCATACCAGGCACTGTGCTGGAAATCCTTTTGTGAACAAAATAATGTCCCTCCCCTCAGGGAACTTAAAGTCCAATGGGAGAGACAGCCAGGGCAACAGGCCAATTATAAGACATAACAATAAGGACTGTAACTACAAAGCACCAGTGGCCTGTGTGCCCATAGGAGAAACACTGGCCCCAGAGTTGAGTGGTCAGAGAAGGCTTCCTAAAAGACCTGAATAATAAATAATATAGACAGACAAATAATTGAAAGAAAAATATTCCAAGAAAAATAAACCACATATACAAAAGTCAGAGCCGAGAAGATAAGGATTGTGTTATATAATTTTGAATATATTGGGAGAGTTTGTATGCCACTAATTGTGAATCAAAAGTGATTAACTATGTATATGGCAGTTTAACAAAATATAACAGGAATCACAGCTATATAGAGGCAATGTAAGATGGTAGACAAGGCCATGAGCTCTGGGGCCAGACTGGATTCAAATCCTACCTCTTCTAATAATGGTGTGATGCTGGGAACTTACTTAACCTCTGTGCCTCAGTTTTCTCTTCTCTAAAATAAAGAGAATAAGATTAACTACTTTGAAGGTGTTGTTTTTTTTTTTTTTAGTAAGAATCAAATTAGTTAATATATATAATCATGCCTGGTATATAGTAGTAAGCATTTACGGCAGTTTTGGAACATGACTGCAAGTTCATGGATACAACCTAGTGACTCTCTTGGAACCAGTACAGTGCAGCAGAAGAAATACTGTCTGACTTCCACGGCTAGGTCAAAAGAGGCCACACAGCTTCCACCTGTTCTCTTGGGATTCTCGCTCTGGGAGAAACAAAGTAAGAAGTTTGGCTACCCTGAGACTACTGTGCTAGAGAGGCCACATGTAAGCATGCCAGTCAGATGTCCAGCTGACCTCCTAGTTTACTGCCAGCATCAACTGCCAGCCATGAAAGACATCTTAGACAGCCAGCTCTCTCCAGCCTTCAGATGACTGCAGCCTCTGCTGGCTTTTGACCTACTGCAACTGCATGAGAGACTCCAAGCAAGAGCTACCCAGCCTAGCCTTCCTGACCCACAAAATCATGAGCAAAATAAAATAGTAAACTGGTTCTACTTTTTAAAACTTCTTATTTGGGAATAATTTCTGTATATAAAGTACAAAAAAATACCCAATCACCTTTACCCAAATTCAACCATTGTGAGCATTTTACCCCACCTCCTTTATTATTCTCCCCTCTCTCTGCTTCTGTCTCTCTCTTTCATATATATGATATGTATTCACATGTAATTTTTATATATAATTCATAAGTAAAAATGAATTTTTTAGCCATTTAAGGCCATTACAGATATTATGGCCTTTATCCCTAAGTGCTTTGGTATGTACTTCCTAAGAATAGGGATATTATCTCATGTAACCACAGTACATTTATCAACTTTAGCAAATTTAACATTGATATAAATACTTTTGTCTAGTCTACCATTTATATTCCAGTTTTGCCATTTGACTTAATAATGTGTTGTAGAGGATTTTTTTCCCCCTCTAGTACAGAATCCAGTTGTGTCAAGCCTTGCCTTTAGTGGTCAAATATCTTTAGCTTTTTTAAGTGTGCTACAAAATAGTTGTTTTAAGCACCCATTCTTTTGAGGGGGATGATATCTGTTCCATAGCAGTAGTAGCCAGAAAAGCCTCAATGGCAGATATTATTATCAATGTGAAAAGGAGGAGAAAAAATAAAGAGGAACCCATGTCAAGAAAGAGCTGAGGAAGGGCCAGTTATGCTTCCCACAAACGCCTCTCAGTGTCTGCCTAGCCCTGAAATTTTCCATAATCCATCAGGACCAAGAAGATGACCAGAGTCCTCCTTATGCTCCTTCCTTTCTAAAGTGCAACCCAAAATCTTTCTCTCTTTTCAAGGAGGTATGGTAATCAGAAAAGCTTACCATATCTCAAAAATATACAAAAGCAAGTAAATTATTCCCTTAGCAAAACAAAACAAAACAAACAAACAAACAAAACATAGCTATATCAGAACAAATATTTAGACTAGGGAAATCAGATATAGGTCCTAAAACAATTCTGATGAATTCCTTTGTATTCTGTGACTCTGCATCTGGCAGAGGAGTGTTCAAGGGGTTCTGAGCCTGATCATAGTAAAAGAAAAAGAGGCTACAATAATAAATACAAGCTGGTAGCACAAATGTGTCCAGTGACTAGAGTTTTCAGAGAAAAAACTATTTTCAGTAGAATCTATTTCAATAACCTATTTACTGAACTTCCTCTCTGCCTGAGTCCTGACCAAGATTTCTTTCCTTCCTGCTCTGCACTACTACAATCCTACACAGGACGATCCTACACTGAAACCAAGCAAGCAAACCAATCCTGTAGAAAACATGTGTTTGTTGCCTCCCAGGCATCCATCTCTCCTTCCTTTCAAATAGTAGCTCCAAATTTCCCCTTCATAGTTTAAGAGTGACTGACATCCACTCCTAGCTCCAAGGGTTCACCCTCATTCACTTAAGATTATCAACTTCCACTGGCCACAGTAATTAGATGAAGGATGAGCATATGACCTAAGTCAGGGCAATCAGGAACAGATTCAATTGCAGAATCAAACCTACAATGAGATACAACTTCACACCCAGTAGGATGACTATAATCAAAAGACAGATAATAACAAATGTTGACAAGGATGTAGAGTGAGTGGAACCCTCGCACACAGCTTGTAGGATGTAAAATGGTACTGCTGCTTTGGAAAACAGTCTGGCAGTTTCTCAAATTTTAAACATAGAGTTACCAAAGAACCCAGAAATTCCATCCCTAAGTACATACCCAAGGTAAATTAAAATGTATGTCCATATAAAAATTGTACATTCAAATTTATAGCAGCATTATTCATAATAGCCAAAAAGTAGAAACAACTCAATTGTTCATCAACTGATGAATGGATAAGCAAAATATGGTATATTCATATAATGGAATATTATTTGGTGATAAAAAGGGATGAAGTATTGATAAATGCTACAACATGGATGAACCTCAAAAATATGCTAATTGAAAAAGTCACAGAAAAACATATTTTACATGATTCCATTAATACAAAAGGTCTAGGATAGGAAAATGTATGGAGACAGAAAATAGATTAGTGGTTGCCAGGGCTAAGAGGGAAATGCTGAGTAACTGATAATGGGTTTGGGATTTAGAAGAAGTATTGATAAATGCTACAACATAGATGAACCTCAAAAATATGCTAATTGAACAAGTCACAGAAAAACATATTTTACATGATTCCATTAATACAAAAGGTCTAGGATAGGAAAATGTATGGAGACAGAAAATAGATTAGTGGTTGCCAGGGCTAAGAGGGAAATGCTGAGTAACTGATAATGGGTTTGGGATTTCTTTTTGGAAATATGAAAGTGTTCTGAAATTAAATAGTTGCAATGGTTGCACAACTCTTTAAATGTACTAAAATCCATTGACTTGTACCTTTTTAAAGTGACTTTTATGGTCTATGAATTAAATCTCAATAAAGCTATGAGAAGAAAAATTCAATTGGAGAGTTTTATTTGAGCTATTAAGAGAATGTATTTTACTTCAAAATGTCCCTCTTATCAACTCTATTCCATTATTGTTTTTTTAATTTAACTCAAAGTCAAGTGTTCAGCAAGCACTTGACTTTGAGTTAAATAAGCCTGTATACTCAACTTCACCTAGACGTTCTCTTCCAAATGTTTTCTTGACCTTAGAAAATAGCCCAAAAGCCTACAGTAAAAAGAAACTCCCCTGCAAACAGAAATCGCTGAAGACATAGGAGAGAAAGAACTAGTTGTCACTAAAGCCAATTAAAGATGAATTTTTATGTTAATCTGAAAAGTTTCCTTCTCAAGTAGCTGGGATATAATAGGTAAGTACATAAATCTTCATGAAAAGGATGACCTAGAACTTTGGGAAGAATGATAGAGATCATCTCCCTTACTTTACCGAAAGAAATCCTATGACTAGGGAAGAATTTCTTTCCCTCAAAACCAGGCTGGATGTTGACCAGAACTCCTCAGAGCCTCATGGCACAGTGTGATGCTGTCAATCAAGAAGGCTGTTGAATGCATCGTTTGGATTTAAGTTGAGCAATTGTCTGGCTAAAGTGTTGTCAAGAGATTTCAACTGGCAGATTTAGGGCCAGATTTGACCAGCAGATATGTTTTGGCCCGCAATTCAATTAAAAAAATATTGAATTGGTTGCCAATGTTTAAAAATAGGCTATTTTACAAACAAACCTGGGTTTCTAACTTTCTGAAAAAATTAAATGGAATATATAGCATTCAAATATGATAATACTGGGCCAGCATTATCATGACGGCTGGCTAAAGGTAAGTACAGGCTTACCTTTAAAAAAGATATATATGCTCCAGCTCTTCAGTCACCAACACTCTAGCATCACACCCCACCTATCTGATGTTACCTGTCTGGCCTTTGTGGGCTTTGAGTTTGCAAATCTTACTACTATATGCCAACATTCTCCACCCAGGATGCACATCTGAATCTCCTGTAGTGTCTCCAAATGAGGAATTTGGGCTTTACCCCAGACTTAACAAATAAGAATCTCTGAAGTTGCAGACCAAGAATCTGAATTGTATATTTAAATACATAAAGTATCTCCCAGACATTTCCACAATTGAGAACTCTTGGAGGAGAGTAGACTAAGCCATGTCCACTATTTATTTTAGGACAAACAATGACCTTCTCATCTGGAATGCTGGTTACTCATCATCTCTAAAAACCACCATTGCCCAAATACCATCCCTGGCCCATCCCAGAGAAAGGATCTGGGAGTGGAATGGGGAGGGAGGTGCTGAAATTAAAACTCCCCTGACCTCATCTATAGCTGAGTCAGATAGAGCCAAGGACTGGTGTAGAAAGAGAGCCAACCCCCTAAACCATGGCTGATAGAAGAGTACCATCCACTTATTTCCTTAATGGGCCACTGTTTCTAATGTGAATGATTGGCTGGTAGAGAATGAAACAGCCCAGCAGAAGCTGCATGCATCTGAGATGAGACAGAAGCACAAATCTATTCCTTGTTTAAAGATCATGCTGCTAAGAATAGAAACTGAAACACACGTTCAAGCGTGTGCACACACAGCCCTGAGGAAGACCACAACGGAGCTGGAGAAATCCAGTTTAGAGGAGGATAATCTGAGAATCACAGAATAGAAAAGTCTCTCTGAGATCTTTCTCTCTAAAGTTCTTGTGTTACAGATGAGAAAGCAAGGTCCAGACAGAAAAGAGCGGTCCCAGCATTGCCTAGAGATAGAAGCAGAAGCATAACTGGAACTCAGCCTCTGTCTCCCAGCTTGGGCCTTACTCAACATGGTGCTCTGCCTGGGGAGCCCAAGAACAGAGAAGGCTGAACAGGGCCAAAGTCACACCACTCCTTTCAAGCATGTCTGCCAAGAAGAATTAAGCAAGGGTGTTCACCACAGCATTTTGTAAAATAATAATAATAAAAAAAACCTACCTCAATATTAAACAACAGGGACTTGGTTAAATAAATTGTGCTATAGCCGTAGTATGGATTAAGATGTGGCCATTAAAAATAATTTTTATTTATCTAGGAAAATGAGAAGAGTAGGGCATAAAACATTATGTACAGCATAATTTCAGTGTTATAAAATATTACATATAGATATTACCATTGACTCAGCACTCACCGTGAGCCTGGCACTGTACTAATCAGCCCAAATGTATTATACAATTTATTCCACAAATCAACCATCTGAAGTGTGTGCTGTTATTATTTGCGTTTTACCAAAAAACTGCAGCACAGAGATGTCTTAGCTTGTAAATGGCAGAGTGCATATTTGAACCGTAAGATCTATGCTCCGGAGCTTTTGTACTTGACCACCAGGTATAGATTAAAAAAAAAAAAAAAATTCTGGCAGGCCAGCTTATTCAGTTATCCTGGGTAGTGAGATCACAGGTGAGTTTTACTTTCTACTTTCAGTTTTCTATACGTATTTCATCTTCCTTTTCTAAAAAAATTTCCATTCTCTCCTACCCCCAGCCCCTGATCATCTACTTTCTGTCTCTATGAATTTTCCTATTCTAGACATTTCATGTAAGTAAAATCGTACAATATTTGTCCTTTGATGTCTGTTTTATTTCACTTAGCATAATGTTTCAAGGTTTCTCCATGTTGTAGCACATATTCATGCTTCATTCCTTTTTATGGCTGAATAGTATTTCATTGTAGGGGTATACTACAATTTATTCATCCACTCATCTATTGATGGACATTTGGGTTGTTTCCACCTTTTGACTATCATGAATAATGGTTCTATGAACATTTGTATATAAGTACCTGAGTTCCTGTTTTCAAATCTTTTGGGTATATGCCTAGGAGTGCAATTGCTGGATTAAATGACAATTCTATGTTTAACTTTTTGAAGGACTGCCAAACTGTTTTCCATAGCAGCTACACCATTTTACATTCCCATCAGCAATGTACAGGGTTCTAATTTCTCCACATCTTCAACACTTGTAATTTCCATCTTTTATTATAGCTATCTTAGGTGTGAAGTAGCATCTCATTGTAGTTTTGATTTGCATTTCCCTAATGACTAAGATATTGAGAATATTTTCATATGTTTATTTGCAATTTGTATATCTTCTTTGGAGAAATGTCTATTCAGGTCCTTTGACTATTTTTTAATTGGGTTGTTGATCTTTTTGTTGCTGAGTTGTAGGAGTTCTTTATACATTCTGGATATTAAGCCCTTTTTAGATATGTGATTTGCAAATATGCTCCAATTCTGTGGCTTTTCACTCTCTCGACAGTTCTTTGATGCACAAGTTTTTAATTTTAATGAAGTCCACTTTTTATTTTTTTAGTTAGAAAAAGTATAAAATTAAGTGAATAATTTTTAATGATATGGGCAAAGCAGAAGCTCAAGTTATACATATATGATCTAACTATGTAAAAATAAGTGGAAGATAATCTGGGAGAATTAACTATTCCAGGAGGACTGAGAATCAGGTCAAAATATAGAAAATATTTATTTTATCCTCTATTACTCAGATTGAACTGTAGTGGCTGCTTTGTCTTTTTCTTCCCTGCAGCAGCTTTCCAAAGAGAGGCATGCCTGCTGCTCTAAAGGGACTGAGCCATGAAAATTGAGCTTCCTGTAGCACCCTGGCCTGGTTTATCAAGCTCCAAACAGGTCTCTCTTTTATCCACACCTAATCCGGGACTATGATCATGGTTGTTTTAAAGATTTGTGAATAATTCAGAAAAGACCAAAAGAATGGAAGAGAGAAGAGGAAGTTCCTTTTCTCTTTCAAATGATAAGCTAAGACATCTCTAGCCTCCAGAACAGAAGGGCATTTCAAATGCAGCCGTATGGATTCAGGTTAGACAGCTGGTAGAACCTGATAATAAGGCATGGAAGATAGCTTCCAGGAAGCTTTTAGAATGCAGTGGTTTCTAGGCCCCATTCCTGTCCCCTGCAGGATTACACTGTTTCAGGAGAGAACTGAAAGGAAATACTTTGTGATTGCAATCTTCCCTCCTATGCCCCACAGGGCATGGGATACTTCTGTCTCCTGCAGGTACAATACCAGTGGTCTAGTGAGAATAAACAAGATTTTCTTCGCAGGGCACTCAGGGGCCCTGGACAGAGAGTGTGAGACATGACATCCTAATGTTAGAAGGGGAAGGGGCCTGGGAAATCTTCTACTTCATCCCCCTATATCAGTCAACGTTGGGGCATTAGAAGATCAGATAAACAGCCCTCTTCCGCACCCAAGTTCTCAACCAATTGAGAAAGAGGACCAACAGGTAGAGATCAAAATGTCGGCTTTATTATTGATAAGAGCTGGCCTAGAGGATATGGCTTACATATGAGGCCAAATGGGCTTGCTTACTCTGTTCCCAGAACACGCTTATCACTGAGTTATAGGCAGGGCTGGAAAAACTGCAGGCCTCATAGGGATTTGTCTCTATACAACTTGTAGCACATAGAGGAACATAAAACAACTGCCCCTTTGGCTCATGCTGGCTCCTCTCTAAAAAGAAGAAGAAAAAAAAAAGAAAAGAGTTAAACTGAGCATGTCCAGATCATCCTTCCAAACTGATTAATTAGATAACTCATATCTTCATAGAGAAGTATGAATGAGGGGTGGGAAGAGACGCTAGGAGTCTTACTCTAGTGATTTTCAAATTTTAGTGGGCTTCAGAATCACTTGGAGGGCTTTTTACAATGCAGATTGTTGCGTTCCACCCCCAGCACCCTGATTCAGTAGGTATGGAGTAGGGTCTGATTAAATTGTGTTTTTTTAAGTTTCCTCGTGATGCCAATGCTGCTTAACTTGGGGCCAAGCATTGAGAACCAATAGTCAAGAGAATCTCTTCATTTGGAAACTTAAGGAAGAATAAATGTTCCTCTTGAAAGTCAGGACTTGCGCCATTGTCAGTCACAGAAACCCAACTCAAACTGAAATAAAAAGAATTTATTGGTTCATGTAACTAAATGATATAGCGGTTGATCTAACTTCAAGCACGGCTAGACCCAGATGGTATCTTCAGGACTCTCATTCTCTGTATCTCTCAGATGTGTTCATTTTCTATGACTCTGGTCTTAGGGTTTCCCCTGGTATTACTTGGCAAGATGGCTCTACATTCCTTCTCCTGAGCCGGTATTTCTCAAACTTCAGCATGAATCAGAATCACCTAGAGAGGGTTTGTTAAAACACAGACTGCTGGGCCCCACCCCAGGAGTTTCTGATTCAGTAGGTCTGGGGTAAAACCCAAGAACTGGCAATTCTAACAAATTCCCAGGTGACAATAGTGATGCTATCAGAAGAACGGAGAATGGATGCTGGGGAGACACGAACAATAGATATTCACTACTCTTTGTTTTATAGATCAAGAAACTGAGAGGTTTAGTGGCTGGTCTGTTTCATCCCATGCAGAAGCTTAAAGTTTTTCCAAAAGGCTTGTTAGCACAATAGAAAGAGCATGGGATTTGAAGTAAGAAAATCTGATGTCAAATCGCATTCCTACCACTGACAAATTGAGTGGTTTAGGGTAGATTACTAAACCTCTTGGCTCCTCTTCAGTGTTTTAAAATGAGAATAACAGTAACACCTATTCATGGGGTGAGACGAGGATGGGATGATTTACTGGAATATGTAAGAGTCCTTTATAGTGAGAGAAGTATTAGAAAGATGGGAGTTTTAAATTATTTTAAAAGTCAACTTGAATTATAATATACATGAAAATAAAAACTACACAGTTACTATTTTTGTTTTATTAGTACTATTTTTTCACCAATTGGCAAAGATCAAATATTTGATAACACTATGGAAGAAAAGTCTGTTGATACTCTCGTTCATTGCTGGTTGAGTCCAGCCCATATCCTAGGACCTTTCAACGTACTCAGGGACCCAGTGACCTGTGGAAGTCTATTCCGGCCACCAGCAGACCAGGCCAACGAATCAACACTTACCTGCTACTCCCATCTCATACCCCACACTCCCAGAGCAGCCTTTAGTTAATGACTCTTGGAAGATGCAGCTCCCTCACCCTAGTTTAGGAAAGTCCAGAAGCGAGTATTCTGCATCATTTTTTCATAATTTCCCGGTGGGATTAAGCTCCAGTTACCCATTGTAGTAGCTGACTTCGTAACACATCTCTTTTGATAGTTGCATTCCCTTTCCTGTATCATCCTCCCGACCCTCAGCTTTCTGGTGTTCCCTGCACATCCGAAATATGCCGTTTGCACTAGAATCGTTGTCACAGAGATATGCTTTTGGGGCGGGGAACCCCAACCACTCTTTGGGAGTGGGGAATATCTAGCAAAATTACAAATTCACATGCCCTTTAACCTAGCAAATCTAATTCTAAAAATGTATTTAATGGGTATATTCACACAGGTGCAAAATAACATATATGAGACTATTTACTGAAGCACTATTTGTGATAGCAAGAGACTGACACAATTTAAATGTCCATTAAATTGGGAACGGTCAAATAAATCAAAGTATAGTCATACAATGAGATAGTATGCAGCAGAAAAAAGAAAGAAAAAGAAAAAAGAGGAATTCCTACTAACTTGGAACAATCTTCAATATTTGTTTAGATGAGAAAAGCAAGATACCAAACAGAATGTATAATACACTACCATTTGTGGAAAAAAAGGGAGCATATGTAAATGTGTGTTTGGTTATCATAATGTGGATTCTTTCTAGAAGGATAAACAAGAAACTGGGAGATTATTCTTATGTATACTCTTTGGTACCTTTTGAATTTTGAACCATGTGAATACATTATCTATTCAGAAAACAAATTAATTAATTAAAAACTTTAACATGAATGTGGAAAAAGAATTTTACACTCAGAAAATTATTTAAGAGTTAGTCATTTATTTTTGTTATAGAAATTAGATACCATTGTAACTACAAACATTACAAACTACAACGCTACAAATTGTAACATATCCAAAAAATGTGTATCAGTGGCTGCCTAAAGCTTTAAAAGGTATAGACAATGCATTAATTAACCAGAGAGACAGAAAGAATAAAAGACAGGGAAGGTTGTTGGAAAGTCCAAAGTCACACATGGGGATTTCGAAGCTCTCATTATAATAAATAACATCTTCCCTGTTTTGCAAAATCTCCCTATAAAGGTGAGAGCTTACTATGCACATTCTCTGTGTGCAGTACACCCATCATCCCAGTTTCACAGGTAAGGCGACTAAGTCTTAGGGAACTAAAGAGACTAGCTAAAGGTTACATAAGAAGAACCTGCATTTTATCCCAGATCTGTCTGAACCCAAGGCAAGATATATGCCAACATTCCCTCAGTGCTACCTGTTAAAGGTGCAGACCTTAATAAGAGCTTTGAAAAAGGAGATCATATTTTACAGTCACGATCCCCAAGGTCCAGGCCTGCAAATACACTAGTGAGCAGGAGGGAAAGCCATTTCTTCTTTGGCCCCTCTGCACAGATTTTCATGCTAGAGCCAGAGTACAGGAACCAGCAAGGGTGTTCTTGGCTCATATCTTTCTGCTGGAGCATGACAGCACCTGGGGCCATACTATAGGGCAGGAATCTATGAAAACTGATTTGGGAAAATATGTTTTGACAAACAATTAGTTTTGCCTTTGCAGTACCTTTACTCAGTGCCTGGCACATTGAAGTTTTCAGAAAACATTTGTTGAGTGAATGAATGAACCAATGATTGGGGAGAATAGTGTGGGGTAAGGCAGGAAGTCCTAAAAGGTTAAAATACACAGGCTCAGGTTATAATTCAGTTGAAGAGTCAAGACAAAAATACCACAATATTCAAGTAAGAGTAGAAGCCAGGACTATAAGTAAGGCCTCAGTGCCAAATGAAGCCTGACTGTAGGAAATCAGAAGTGAGAAATAGCCCTGTAGGCTGGAGTGATGGGAAGACGACATATGGATAAGCAGAGATAAAAAGACATTGTGGGGAGGATTTCTAGTGGAGATGCTTGAGAAAGAACTACAAGGTTTGGCATTTCATAGATTCCTGCCCTTGATCGATGGATACAGTGACTTAACCCCTCCAATAAAGAAAATGATCGGGCTTCAGAGCCAGGCTGAGATATTTGTACTCTACAGCCTCCACTGATGGCCATATTGGATGCCTGGTCTTCAGGATCTCACCTTTTCTTAAATGCTTGCCTGAAATCAGACTGGAAAGAAAAAAGACTATGGACAGGAGAAAAGAAAGCTATTTCTTCTGCCCTTGAGATCCTCCAGATCTGGAGTCAACTGGAGAATGATGAGAGAAACTGGAATCTCTAAATGGAATGAGAGGCCTCCGCAGATCTGTGGGATAGGTTAGAGCTCGACGGGGCAGCCATGGCGAAGGGAGAGCCTCCATTGCAGCCCCATGACATCATCTGGGTCTCTGTCAGTCAGTCCCACAGCCTCAGTAGTCACCAATCCAGGCTGCAGGCCTGAGACCTCCAAAGCTTCCTCTTCCAGTGAATCTTGGATCCCCTCCCTTGGCTTCTTGATCTTTGAGTCTTCACTTTGTTTTTATTTCAGTCTCTATTTCAGCTTTATTGTCTCTGTTTCAGTTTCTCTCTCTCTCTCTCTTTCTCTCTCTCTCTCTTCCTCTGTCAGTTGTCTCAAGTTCTTTCTCCATTTTACTCACATTTGTCTCAATAACAAGCCCCAGCTCCCTGGTCAATATTCCTTGCTTTACTAAAACCCAAAACAAAAACCCAGAGGCTTGGCTTATTCACAAAAGCATATCAATCTAAAAGCCAGTGTGATCATTTAGATGCATACCTTTATACAATACTCTAAACTATATCTCACACAGATTAAAGAATTAAACATAGAAAAGCCAAATCACAGAGAAACTGGCAGGAAATTGAATTCACTATTTATCAGATCTTTGGAGCAATAGCAACTTTTAAAGCATTAAGCAAAAGAAGAAATCACAAAGGAAAAGATGAACAGATTTTGCTACATAAAAATGTGAAGCTTTTGTACAAAAAAAATTAAGGTGAAAATAAAAAGGAAAGCAGACTAAGAAAAATGTTTGCGGTAACATTCAAAGAATGACTAAATTATATGAAGTTCATATCATGAAAAGAAAAATTAAAGCTTGAATAAACAGACATCTTCCATAAATAGAAATATAACCACAAATCAACATAAGGAAAAGTATTTAGCTTCTTATTCTCAAGTATATGCAAACTAAAACACTAATAGGAACCATTTCCTTGCCATTATGCTAGCAAACATTAAAACAAAGATAATACCCAGTGCTTGTGGTTAAGTACGTTTACATAATACTTTTGGAACGCTCTTTGGCAATAATTATCAAGAAACTTTAAACTCCATGTACCTTTGTCCCTTAATTCCATTCCAAGGGATTCGTCCTAAGGCAGTAGATTTTAAACTATGCTCCTTGCAATGGTAAAAGTTCTGCAGAATTGTCTGTGAGACTGTTAGGGAGGGTATATATTAGCCAGAGTTTGGGGTTATAAGCAAGAGAAATTAATCTTACATTAAGTAAAAAGTCAATGCACTGAAAAAAAAAATAATGCAGAGACTCACAGAATCAATGCTTGTACGGCTGTACAACCAGGTTCTGAAAGCAGATAGGAAACAAGAGAATTCCAGAGGGCTAGGCGGCTGGAACCACACCACAGGTCACAGAGCCAGAACAATCAGGTGCATGTGGCACTGCTGCTGAGAGGAAAATGACCTCCAATCACCCCCACACGTCACAAGCTCGTGATTAAAAAACGTGAGAGAGAATGTCTGATTGAACCTAAATCACATGCCTCAGGTTTTTCAAGGAAGCAAAAGGTAGGGGTGAAGAATCAGGGTCTTTGGCTTCCTAATGGGAGATAGGAATTATCTCTCAAGTCTATATACATACGGGGAGCCCCCCAAACGGAAGCCTTAGGTACTAATTGCGTGGTGATATGGGTGTTGGACAGCTGGAAAGCAGGAAATACTTTCTACTGGTTGACCCCGTGCTAACCACATAAAACTCCAAGCCCCCATCCTCACTTCGACCAAAGCAACTCTACTTTCGTCAGCTTTTTCTAATAGGCTTCCAGGCAAAATTTTATTTGAAGAAAGGTTGCTACAGCTTTAATACATTTGAGAAGCCCTTGTGACAGCACCAAGAAAGGCTGGCTTAGTATACATTATAACTCTTTTCTTCCTTGCTACCTCCAAATAAAGAGGTTGGAAAGATACTTGCTTTTGTGGCTTCCCTTACAGGCAGGGATGACAATGTAACACAATGCTCTAAAGAGACATAAGTTTATGTCTACTGGGAATGATTATGGAATGATAAAAACAGAAAGGCAGACTTGACTGGCATTATCTTGTCTTCTTTTCTGCCTTGAATGTTAATGTTATGACTAGGGCTTCGGTAGCCATTTTGAGAATGTGAACATAAGAAAAAAGCCAAGGGAACCAAAGCCAGCAGTCATCCACCTCTGAATGAGTTGTTATAGGAGAAAACTAACCCTTTATTTTAAAAGTCACTTAGAGAAGCTCTCTGTTCCCTGCAGCTAAAAATGTTACTAATTGATACACCCCTAAGAGAAAAATTTTTTTTAAAGTAAAAATATGTACTGGTATGTTGTTCATTATAGAATTTCCCAAATTGGTAAAAACAAAACAAAACAACAACAACAACAAAAAAAAACCCTAAATTTAAATGTCTTAACTATAAGAGATTGCTTAAATGAATTAGTCTATCCACTGGATGAACACTATATATTCATAATAAGCTGGATAAGTATGAAGTCTTTATATGCCTATGACATAACAGTAATTCAAACACTAGAATACATAATTGTATTGATGTTACTTTACTATATGTAAAAGCCCAGCTACCTACAGTAGCCACTATCCCTTTTGAAGGAAGCAGTAACTCACCAGCACAAGATGAGCAGAGTAGCCCTAAACCATGTTCTGTACCATGTAGCTCTATGACCCATCCTCTCCACACAGCTAATTTGCTCAGGGGTGGGCAACTGATCCCGAGTAGCCAATATCCTTTAAGATGATTTGCTGCAAAACTGCTGTAATCGGAGTGAAACTGGGCCAATAGGTTTCTCATCCTTTGGAATGAGAATTGGCAAATACCAAGATAATCAGGCAAACCACACCAAGGGCTGAAGCTTAAAGGATACATAGACCATGTGGTCAAGTACAGTAATGAGAGGCTGTGAACACATGTGTTGTCAGGAAGCAGAAAATATTAGGCTGAGAAAAGAAACAGTAGAGCGTGAGGAAGTCAGCTAGGTCAATGAGAAAAGGAGTCGACGCCAAAAAAAGCAGAAGCACAAAGAGTATCTAGCTGACTTAGGTAAATGGCAGAGCATGAGATTGAAGATCAAGAAGTCTTGTGAGTTCTGGAAAACTACCTTAGACCCAGAACAACTTTCCAGCTCCAGTCTAACAGGCCTGGCTGGACTCCAGACTCTTTTGCTGAATTTTGGTGTGACTCTTTTCTCTTCCCTTTTAGCTAAATGGGTTCAACTAGACCCTGTAGCCTGTGTGAATATGCATTCCTGAGAATTATGATAGCCCAACATAGGTATAAACACAATCATGAAAAATTCTCTTTGCATATGGACAAGAACATGAGCAAATCAAAACAACTGTTTTGCAGAGAAGGGAGTTTATGGATGATATATCTTTTCAGGAATTCATTCTTATTGCTCTAATATTGTTTTTATATTAAATAAAATTATGTTCTAAAACCACTAGAGAACTCCTGGAGCAAAGCCTTAAATAGGGTGCATACTGCTTGACTGCAATACTACTTCCAAGAATTTAAGATATTCTACATTAGAGATAATACAGGAAAATGTAAGTTATTGAATACTCATCACAGCATAGTTGTAGTAGAAAAAAAAAATGAAACCACTAAAATGCCAAACAAGAATATCAGTTAAATAAATTATAATATATCCGTAATAGGATGCTGTATAACCATTAAAAATCACATTGTATAAGAATGTTGTTTGGCACGGAAAATGTTCATAATTTACCACTAAGGAAAAAAAAAATCGACCAAACAATAAAAAAAAACCTCTGCAAAATAGTAACTATTTTGGTAGGTTTTTTTTTTTTTTTTTTTTGTGTATTACTTTGCGCCCCTCAGATTCATTTGGCAACCAGCCAGGGAACTATTGCTTCCTCCCCCACCAGCATCTTCCCTGCCAAGTTCCATCAGCCTGGGGCCCTTTTAAGTTTGTAGCATGGAGCAGTCCCT
>NW_006431079.1:5058239-5142283 GCF_000325575.1 Pteropus alecto
CCCTGAAAAAAGTAACTATTTTGGTAGGTTTTTTTTTTTTTTTTTTTTTGTAGAGAACATAATGTACGCTATTATAGGCATAAAAAATACTAACAGGAAAGGACAGACACTAACATGCTAATAGTGGTTGTCCTTGGGTTGAGAGGCAGGGATGATTAGAAGACATTTTCGTATTTTTCCTTTATGCTATTCTTTTTCCGTGTTTTTCTGTCTGGAGTATCTTATTTATGTAATTAAGAAGGTGAGGAGAGAAGGCTTATCTTCCTCCTTTCTTTTTTTTTTTTTTTTTAAGAAAACCCTGCTGACTGCCTGTGTGCTTAGGGAATCGGCCATTGCCACAATTTCAAAAGCTCCCACAGCCCCCCAACATTTCCAGAGAACAGACTTAATCAAAGACGTTTGCTCTCAGAGCCAAGTGCGCAGGTAACAGTGAAAAGACCAGTGGGCAGAAACAGGGGGTGGGCAGATCTGAAGAAACAAAGGCTGCCGGCGGCTTGGAGCCTGCCGCCAGCCTCCAGCTCGCGGAGCAGTCGTCTCCAACCCTGCCCTGGCCGGGCCAGGCGACACGAGTGGACGCCCGACTCTGGAAGGCCCCTGAGCTGGGGCGCGCGGGGGCAGGGTGAGGTCACCCCGGTGCCGCAGGCACTGCTGACAAGGGTGCTAACAGGCTGTGCTCACAGAGGTATGAAGCTTTAAGCCTGTGAGAAGGCAAGCCAACTAGACGGAAGCGGCTCCGCAAGAGACCGAACCCGGCCGACCCGGGCTTGCTGACTGTCGCCTGAGCGCTCGGAGCCCGCCCGCGTGCCGCTGCCGAGAAGCCATAAATGAAGTGGGGCTCTGGCCAGGCTGCTGGGCAGCCAGCCCGCGAGGCCTCCTGGCCAGGGAGTAAAGCCAGGGTAATCAGGGCAGGCGGGGATCACGTGCTTCAAGCTCAGGAGCCCTGGGCCTTCCGCACCCGCTTCAGTTCTCCTCCCCATTTCCACCCAGGGGGCTGTGGGTCTTGTTTTAAAAAGACAAAAACAAATTATGATGACATAGAAGAAGTATGGAAATAGGAGTCAGAGGCCTTAGAGGTGACTTTCAACTCATATGACCACGAGCAGGTCCTCTTGCTGCTTTGTGCCTCAGTTTCCCCATCTGTGACATGGGGATTATTATAATATTTACCCCAATAGGCAGCTATAAATCTTATTAATGAAAACAAAAATGACATAAAAAAGGATATATCAAAACTGTTTCATAAGTTATGAAAAACTAAGCTAACGTCAGTCCCTGTGTTTTAAGATGCATGCTTTTTATTCTCTAATTTTTAGTGTTATTTGTATTTAAAGGTACCTTACCACGTTCTACTTTCCACAGCTTACAATGGAAGACTCCACAGAGAAATGTTTTTATACATAGGAGAGAAATCAGATCCAAAGCAAAGGAGAACACATACCTGCCAATATAAAGATCGGTAGAATTTTCCGAGTTTCACAACATAAAAGGTATAAAAAGAGCCATAATGAGATATGTTGTTCTCACCACTGGAAAAGAAGATCAGGAGAGGAGAAGATTAAGCAGGTTAAGTGTCTTCAGGGGAAATGGAACATTCTCTAAAGCCACATTGCCCAGGTATTGGTCATTTACATATCACCCTCATGTGTTTTGCTGTATCTATAAGCCACATGTACTTTGAGTTAATGAACACTTTTTCTAAGATTCGAACAAAATGATTTCCTACAAAGAATATATTTTCCCTACTATATTGTATTTTATTTAAAAATACATAACCACTAAAGTGGAAAGTGTTCATCCTCTAGCCAACTAAGATCATCTAACAGGCCACAAAAGATGTATGCGTGCAGAATACATGTGGGCTATGTGTGCCACACTGGGGAGACAGTGCTCTCAGAACCACCTTGGATTCTCTTCCGGCCTCTGTCCCTAGATTATGAGCTCTAGGATGGGTAGAGCCATGATTTAGGAGGTTGATGTGGAACAACAGGTGTGGAAGTGATCTCACCTTAACAAGTAGGGAGTAAATAAGCTTTGGACAAATTGAATAGCATAAAGAGAAGTGGCCAGAGGAGGGGAAGAACTACTGGCAGGCTGTGGCTTCTGGCGGGGCAGTCTGTGCCTGAAGGAAGGTACCCAGCAAAAGAGACAGTCCATGGCTCCCAGGCTGAGCCAGTCAGAAGAAGGGAGGCTGTTTAAGGTGGACTCCCACAGCAGCTTTCTTTCACAATTTATCCACCTGAAGGGCTGCCTGCTTATATAATATGCCCTAAGGTGCTATATATGGTAGCAGGGCTCTATGTGGTGCCCAAGGAAACTTAGATCAAGGACTGCAAAGTAATAACCTGAAACCCGGATGGATCCCCTGGGGCCAGACAGGGATGTACTTTTTTCACCCAGAGCTCCCCTCCCCGCACCCCACCAGGGCACCTGCAGAGCACATGAACAGTGCTGCCTTGGACTAGTGAAAACAACCTGCAGAGCTCATCCAGAGCAGAGCTCTAACACAGATTTGAGTTGGGAAGAGGGGTGCAGAAACCTTACAAAGTCTAGTTAGTAGTTATGTAGCCAACATTCAGGGTAGAAAATGGAAAATGCTTTTTCAGCACCTGTAGACCCTGCCAAGTGCTGCTGCTTGGGAAGCAGTGGGCTGAAGGAACAAGCTTTGGATTAGGAACCAGGAGTTCTTGCTCTGGCTCTGTGTGATGTTGAGCAAATCACTTTGCCACTCTGGGCTTCAGTTTCTTCATCTATGCAATTATTTTCCTAATTTTTGTTCTGCTGCAAGAATTGGGAAATTTAGGTTCTGAAGTCAGACAGACTTGGTTTCTAGTCAAGTTCTTCCCAAAGGAACTCAGAGTTCAGTGGAGGACACAGTCACACAAACAAAGATATACACTAGAGATTGGCACAAAGGCAATAATCTTGCTTCTTGCTCAAGCCAGCACAGACAGCGAGTGGCAGATTCAGGACTAGAATACAGGGCCTGGACCCTAATAGAGATGCATCAGACTCATAATCATACAAATAATTAATGCAGTGGTAAATCATAAGTGTGACAGGTGCTGTGAAGGAAAAGTAGAGGATGCTATGAGAATACAAAACAGATTATAAAATGACATATAAGCCAAGCTAAAGATTTTGGACTTAATCTAAAGAGTCATAAGAAATGATTTAAGCAAAAGAGTGATAACAAGAGTTTGCTGCAGCGAAGACTGGATTGGAAGGATGCAAGAGCAGAGGCATGAAGGCCTCTACCCAGACACGAGATGGTAATGGCTTGGATTAGGGTAGTGGAAAGACTATACCAATAGGGGCAGAAATATCGAAACAATGATGGATTAGATGGGGAAAAGGTAAAAGAGAGGGCAACTTTAACAACAACCCCTGTAAAACTGGAATGAGCAATAGGGTGAATGATGGTGCCATTTATTGAGATTGGGTATGAGAGGAGGAACAGGTTTGGGTGGAGAGGCAGGGGAGGATATCTTTAGTTCGACTTTGGCCATGTCGGATTTTCTGGTTGTGGTGGTGTTTGTCTTGGTTGCTTTGGTCTGGTGACTTTGAGAACGTAGTTGGTTGCATACAGGAGCCTCTTGGTCAAGGAAGGGAGCAGGCTTTGGAGTCAATCCAATACGGCAACTGAAGGCACAGCGGACAGCCTTTCTGACCCTAAAGCAGAGTAAAGAATAGATAGAGCACAAGCTTTGAATAACACCTATTGGTTTCTGTTCTATCTTTAGCACCAGTCATGTGACCTGAAGCAAATTGATTCATCTCTGAGCGTAAGACTCCTTATTTGTAACATGGAAATGATTTTAGCTAACTCACTAAATTATCATGAGAATTATGCTATAATACAATTTATAGTTCGAAAGACTCATCTACCATGTATGAGGATATTTCAGAGAAGCACCTTGTACTATATCTTATAAGCTTGGTGTGAAGTCTAATACCAATACAATTTATTTGAACAAAATAACATATCCAAAACACTCGTGATGGTAGAGAGATAGTATAGAATAGGTTTACACAGATATTTTAGAGATAGATAACTCTGAGTTCAAGCCTGAGCTTACCAGTTCTAGCTGCATGACTTTGGGCAATAATTTACTGACTTTCCTTTCTGAAAAACTGAGAGAACAATGAAATCGTCCTTGTGGGGTTGTTGTATGAATTAAATGAAATTATGATGTAAAGTACCTTATACTTTATTATGTGCTCAAAAAATACTAGTTATTGTTATTATCATCACACAGCGCCTAACGCACAGTGCATATTCATGACATTTATTCCCCCGCATCCTCCTCACCACTCCTCCACCCTCCACAGGTCCATCTGCACACATTTTACTCAGTGTCTGTTCACAGAAGAACCAGAGCTCTCCAAGTTTTAATTCCTCACAGTACCCTCAATTCAGCCCTCTCCACAGCAATCTCATCTCCTTCATTCAACAAGCATGTCAGATAAATAGGACATTGTCATGTTGTTCTCAAGTACCAGCTCCCCTCCCTCACTGAGAGTGCAAGAAACAGAGGCTCTAGGCCATATGCTCACATCATCAGCTGTGTTTCCATGACTACCAGTCCAGCATAACTAGATGTTTCAGGAGAGATGAGCTGTGACATCCAGCTCTCCACAGAATGTAGCTGACTAGCTGTTATTATATTCCTTGCATTGACCTAAGGGCTAAAGCAGGCTAGACATGGCTCTTAGGGGTGGGCGAGTTTATGTTTGCATAAATAAGAGAATGAATTTAAGAATGCATTTGGCTATCCATTGCAGCAGTTAACTGCTTTGGCTGTAATAAGTTAAATCAAAACCAAAACAAAAATTCTGTTCTAAATGCCACAACAGAGGAAGGTACCTATTGCTATGTGAACAAAACAAAGGTACAGACAATTCTTCCTAAAAAGGTCATAGAAGCCTTCATTTTAATAAATAGAAGAAGGGAAAGATGAGAAGCAGAGATCTCTTAGCAAACTGTTACAAAATCCATGTAAGAGATGACGAGGTCTGAATTAAGTTAGTGATGATAGATATTGGAGTGGGAGTTAGGGAGGTAGATAGAGGGAACTGGAGACGTGAAATCATCATTGATTTTAAATGAAGAGGTCGATTGGCTAGAAGGCTACTTAGATTTCTTATTTTTGTATCTGAGTAAAAGAGTCTTGTTACCAACTGAGCTGAAGAACATCACAGGAGCAAATTTGAAGGAGCTGATGATTAGCTCGATTATGTAAATATTGAGTTTGGGGACCATGGTATATCCAGGTAGTAGGACAGTAAAAAGGCTAAAAGTTCTGAAACAGATAGGAGCTAGGAGTCGTCAGCATGGGCGGGACTGGTGAAAACCAAAGGAATGGATGAGATCACCCGGAACAAGAAGGAAGTGTGCCAAGGATAGAACCCTGAGTGAGCAGCATTTAAGGAATGGACCTCGGAGGAGAATTCAGGGAAAAAGATGGATCCAGAGAAATCAGAGAGGTAGAAAGAGAACCAAGAGAGGGTGGTGTTACAGAAGCCAAGGGAAGAGGATTTCAAGAGATGTTAAATTCTGCAGAAGATCTAGGAAGATAAGGGATTGGTTGCAACTTTAATGACTTTAATGAGAAAGGTTGAGGTGAGACAGTGACTGCAGCAAATGCAGTCTGTCTAGAAGTCTGACCGTGAAGGAGGGTAGAAAGATAATGTGATAACTGAGGCAGGTAAAGGATGAGGGAGGATTTTATAAATGTGGAATGAGGCTTGAGCATATTTGTAGGCTGAAGGAAGGAGCCCCAAGCCAGGAGATGCTATTGTTGCCTTGTCTGACCCAGATATAGGCCAATTTTGGAGCAAAACTTCAAAAGTGAGAGTTCTCTTCTCCCCCAGGACCATTTCAGAGGGTCTCTAGAGATGGCTTCTCCACAGGGGCCAACCAGGTATCCCTCAGCCTCTGCTCTTTGGATGACGTTCATACAAATACCTTCAGTGTTCTTGGAAGATAAGGAAATCAGTCATGATCTCCACTTAGTACAGGCCTACTGGAAATTATGCAAAATACCGGTTGTCACCTTATTATAGCCTTAAGGTGGTAATTTCATGGAAATGACTCTGAGGCAGAGTTGAGCTGCCTAGCAGGGAGCTTTTACACTAGGCATCTGTTTTACACATCTTCTCTGCTTCCTTTGGGACCAGTGCAATTGTCCCTAGGTTAAACTTTCAGAGGACTGAACCCAAAGCCTCCCTGCTTTGTTCAGATTCAGAGCAACTTTTGCCCTGGCCAGTTTCTCACTGTCCATCCCTTGGTTATACAACCTGGACTAGGAGCAAAGAATAGGGAATAAACCTTGGGAAGGTCAGGGGTGTGTAACCTGGAAAAGATCCAGGAAAATCTGTCAACACTGCACAGATCCCAACAGAGTCTGAGATAAGAAATCCTTACCCCCACAGGCCCAGAGGGACACATAGTGAGGTCTGGGCTTCTCTAGAAAAACCATTTGCCTCACCCCAGGAGGTTACTCTAAGAAGCCACTTTACTGCTACATTACCCTATTTCTCATCCTCATCACTGGCTCATTGGTCCAGTGTGGACATTGGGCTCAAGAGCTTTTCTCATAATCTTTTTCACTGCAGAATCCCCATACTTACATTGTGTCTAGCACAAAGTTGTTGGCACTTGGTAAATATTTCTTGAATTATTTTTTATCTTTGTTTTCACCACATGCTTTTTGGTTGAGCAGGAAGACTTTTTCTCCATCCTCATCATTTAGCTAATGCCTACTCATCCTTCCAAGCTCACCCAAAACATCATCAACTCTATGAAGCCTTCACTGATTCTCCACCTCTGGTCTGTTCTACAGCATTCAGACTTTATCTCTGAGGTAGAACTTTGCACCCTGTATTGCAAATATTTTCTTGCTCATCAGCCTCTCTTTCTCTAAATAGATGATTGATAGATAGATAGATGGATAGATGATAGATAGCCTAATGCATTTGAGATTCTTCCATGTTGTAGAATGCATCAGTACTTTATTCCTTTTTATTGCTAGAGATGGCTTCTATAGATATATTTTATTTATCTATTCCTCAGTTGACATTTAGTTTGTTTCCACTTTTGGCTATTATAAATAATGTTGCTATGAACATTTATGTAGAAGTTTTTGAATGGATGTGCATTTTCATTTCCCTTGGAATAGCTGGGCCATGTGGTAACAACTCTACGTTTAACCTTTTGAGGAATAGCTAGACTGTTTTCCAAAGCAGCTATACCTTTTTACATTCCTATCAGCAGTGTATGAGGGTTCCAGTTTTCCACATTCTAGCAACACTTGTTATTATTTGTCTTTTTTATTATAGTTATCCTAGTTGATACAAAGTGTCATTTTATAGTGATTTTGATTTATATTTCCCTAATAATTATGATATTGAGTGTCTTTTCATGTACTTATGGGTCATTTGTATATCTTCTTTGGAGAAATGTCTGTTCAAGTCCTTTGCCAATTTTTAAATTGGGTTATTTGTCTTTTGATTATTGAGCTGTAAGTATTCTTTGTATATTCTGAATATAAGTCTCTTACCAGATGTATGATTTGCAAGTATTTTCTCTTATTCTGTGGGTTGTCTTTCCACTCCTGTATTAGTGCCCTTTGAAGCACAAAAGTTTTACATTTTGATAAACTCCAATTAATTAATTTTTTTCTTTGGTTGCTTCTGTTTTTGGTGTTGCATCTAAGAAGCGTTTACCTATTCTAAGGTCATGAAGATTTGTTCTTATGCTTTCATCTAGAAGCTTTATAGTTTTAGCTCTTACATTTAAGTCTATGATCCATTCGGAGTTAAAAAGATTTAACCTTAAATTTGGTATAAATTTCATCTTCTTCCCTCCCTCATCCCAGGCTTAAGTTGAAACCCTGATTGCTTAGAGTGGAAGTAGAGGAGTGAAATCCAGCACAAAGACATCCCTTCTCCTTAATAGGGGGAAGGCTTCTCCACCATGGATGTTTTCCTTCAAAATGAGAGAGCTCAATTAGTGTGACATCTGTTTATTTATTCTTTCCACAAAAAGTATAATGACTTATTTGATTTGTAAATTTGGGAATAGGCTGGGTATGTTTGATTCAGTGGCTCTTTTTTCTCCTTTCATTTTTCTTGGGAGAGAGCCTGCCTACAGGAAGCAGGAGTTCCCCTCTGCTCATTGTTTTTAAGTTTTACCTAGGCAAGACCCCATGTCTGCAGGCTGCTGGGATCTGGTACTATACTCACTGGATGGTGAGTCTGCCTGATTCTGGAGTTCAGTTAGTTATTGGTTCTTGCTGTAAGCTATATGCCCCAACTTAGCCTGTATCACCCGAAAATGGGACTTTGGCCACCATCTATCTACCTTAGTCTTTGTATAATTTCTCAATCTGTTTAGAATTCAGGCAGTGAGAGGGATATTCTGACTGACTTACATTAGAGATTGTGATACCCTTTCCCTTCTTTTACCCTCTAGGATTTGGGGTAGGCAAGAAGGAATGGGACAAGCGTCTTCATTTGACTGGGCCTGATTATAGGCCTCTCTCTGTTAGTTATTGTTGCTTCTCTGGCCAACAGTGACTGGCCGTTGATGACCTCTGTGAGGCAGATTTCCAAAAGTAGGCTCTCTCATGGAGAGCATGTGGGAATTCTTTGGGAGGGAATTGCAGGAACCTCCCCGCTACAGAGTTGTTTGACAAATCAGGCAGAGTCCAGGCAGGAAACAGACACCAAATTCAGAAGAGTAACTAAAGAGACTCCAATGAAGGACTATTGACAGAGGAGTGGATGAGGTTAGGGAAACCAAGTAGGACTGCTGAAGCACTCAGAGGAAGTCAGTGGAGGCCTTTACTGCTACTAGGCTGGAAAGAGTATGGGGAAGAAATGGTTAACCATGGGGGAGGAACCACCTGAAGGCTTGGCCATAGGAAAATGAGTGAAACTATTATAAAACTATGGCCCAGCAAGAAAGGGTTTGGGGTGGTGGATTGAGGGGTAATAAATATCTTTCCTCCCATCTTCTGATCTCTTGCTAGTGTCTCTTAATGCCGAGACCCAGTTGGAAACCAGAGGGCAAGGGAGCCTGGTGATGAGGTCTCTAAGAGCAAACATCCCAGGGCAGAGAGCAGGGCAGGGAAGGGTGGAGAATGGAGCTAGAGGGGCAAATGGATAAAACCCAGCACATCTGATGTAAGTGATAGGGCTCTGGCTCTGCTTTTCTACACCTCTCAGCAACTACTATTAAAATGATATTCAGCAGAACTGCTGTCAAAGTTGTTTATGACTAGTATACGTTCTGATTAAGCAGCATCCATGCCATCTAGCTGTTAAATATTTATTTTGAAAATCAACCTCGAGCACATTTTACAGCTTCTTAATGTTGGAAACTCCTGCCTAGCGAGTAGCTCTCTTGGATAGAACAACAATAAAATTAAAAAGCTCAAACTTCCCTATCGTCTGTGATGTTCACTCGACCTTCAGGGAACTCACAAAAACTTTCAGTTCCAAGCAGTGGGTATACCGACTATTCCACTGCTCCCACTTCCTCTCTCTGGCCTAGAATCTCCCTCCAATTTTTTTCTTTCCTACTCAGACACTGGAGATGGTTTGATAACCTATTGCCTAAGCAGATGTCCAATTGGGAAATGTGGTCTCTTCATTTTGCAGGCAACTCTAATTTCTACAAATGATTCTTTTAAAATTCTCTGTCCATACCTCAGGTAGAGAAGAAAGAACCCACTGACCATGAACAAATGCTGAAGTCTTCTACACATGGCTAGCCACCTTCAAGAAATCTCTTCTGTCTTCCCTACCCTATATTTTAATATATTTGAAAGGTAGCGAATGATGGCAGGAGGATAATTCTGCACCTTGTTTGTAAGCCCAGGAGAAGATTGAAGGGTAGGGATGTACACCTCCAAATGTAGATAGTTCTCTTTAGAAGGTAAAGTATTTAGGGTTGTTGTTTTTTTTTTTCAGCCATAAGCTTTGGTGTGATTATAGGGCAATAGAAAGAAAACCATCAACATCCTATTAAAAAAATAATTTCTGCTCCTGGCAAAAAAAAATATATTTTGTAAATTATATAAATGTCTAACCACTAATATAAAGTAATATTTACTATCAACTCTAATTGGAAACTTTTCTGGCAAAAAAAAAAAAAAAAAAAGCCAGGGTTAGCAGTTTGATATGTATTTCTCCAGACTTTTTTTGCAATGTATATAACTTGATTAACTTTAAAAAGAAGATCTCATAGTATACATACTGTTTTGTTATTCCTTTTTTTACTCAACAAAATATCAGACATCTGTAAGGTTTTCCACTGTTAAAGTATAAAGTTAAAAATACTGAAAGGGAGAAAACCAGAATGTACTGCTGAATTAGAAACTAGGGTATTGGTGGAAACTGATTAATTTTAATACATATGGATAGATGTAGAAATAAATATATAGATAAATGTTTGTATACAACTGTGTGTGCATGCACACATACATACCAAAAACATGGATACAAATAAATGTATTCCCTAGCAGCCCATTTTTAGGGTCTGAAGGCAGTGATATCCCAAACACAAGGAGCACACCCAGCACTCAGTTCTTCATTTCTAAAAACCATTCTCCACTAAAAAGAACTACGGCTTCTTGGAGAAATGATTGATTCCAGGGCTCAGTTAGGAAAAATACAAAATAAACCTGGAACATCTTTTTGTGACAGAAAGTAATGAAATGTTCAAAAACCAATGTGGGCATGTCAAAAAGACATAGAAACAAGTGTGAGGGGACCCCCACTGGCCAAATCTAGAATAATTTGCACATCAAAAGAAATAATGATGTTAATGGATTATAATTCACTACATAAAGTAGGAAACTATAAATGAATACTGATACAAATAAATAAGTGAATAAAAACTTTGATGCAGTAAAACATATTTTCATGGTTTCAAAACACATCTCCACAAATATTCAGTAGTTACAGATGGGGAGTTGTTGCTCAGTGGAAGTAGTTTATTTTGCAAGATGAAAAAGTTCTAGAGATCTGTTGCACGACAATGTGCCTATAGTTAACACTGCTGTACTGTACACTTAAAATGGCTAAAATAGTAAATTTATGCTATATGTTTTTTACAATAATAAAAATAACAGGTACTAGTTACAAAGGGAAAGTGAGTAATTTTTCAGTAGAGAAGCCTGGAAGACACCACCGTAACCTAATGATCAAAGTGAACATCATTACTAATGGGACAAATTGAAACCATTTACCACCTGATAGGAAGCAATGAGAACACAACATAGTTCCTGTGATATATCTGGCCAAAGATACAGAACCTGAATTTAATCACGAGGAAACATCAGGCAAACCTAAATTGAGGGACATTCTCCAAAATATCTGGATTGTGATCTTCAAATGTGTCAAGGTTGTGAATGTTAAGGAAAGACTGAAGAACTGTGTCAGATTAAAGGAGACTAAAGAGATATGACAACTAAATGAAACATGTGATTCTGAACTGGCTCACTTTTCTGCAAAAGATCTCACTGGGTTAATTGGTGAAACTTGCATGAGGCCTGCAGATCGGGTGATAATGATGTGTCATGCCGATTTTTTTATTTTTTTTATTGTGGTTAAGTTGGAAAATGTCCTCGTTTTCAGGAAATGCACACTAAAGTACTAAGTGATGAATTAGCATGCTGGTGCCTTACTCTCAAATAGTTTGAGAAGATAAAAGTTATTCCACACATGTTGGAATTCATCAGTTTCTACCAATACCTTTGTAGGTATTATACTCACAAACTTTTTGTAGATTTGAGATTGCTTTTAAAAATCAATATTCTTCTGAAGGAAGAAAATAGTGGAGCACTAAAATGCTGATTGGAATCTGTCTATGGGTAGGAATCGTTGATTGGAGAGCTTCCCTATAGCTTCCCCATAGGCAGAGAGCTGCCTTTTTCATTGAAGATTCTCACTCCTGCTTTCCAGGGCATCTCGTTCCCCTCCAAATCCTGAGCCTTTGTAAGGTACTGCAGGGAAAATTGACTTACTTCTTGTCAACGTCTCTTTCTCCAAGTACCA
The DNA here is from genome assembly GCF_000325575.1 of Pteropus alecto. NCBI lineage: Eukaryota > Metazoa > Chordata > Mammalia > Chiroptera > Pteropodidae > Pteropus > Pteropus alecto. Next base: position 5,070,303 of record NW_006431079.1, read on the forward strand.
TCTGCCTTAGTTTGATTTCTACTGAAAGTAAAGCCTGAGACAAGAACTTGGGTGTAGGTAATTTATCTAAGAAAGGATCCCAGAGAGTAGGAATAAGGAAGTAGAGAAAAGCAAACAAAGGGAAGAATGAAAAGTCACTGTAAAAATATGTTATTGAGGCTGTCACTGTGGGCAATGGGGGCTGATGAAATGTACAGCATGCCTCTCAGAATTGTCTGCCAGAATCGCTGGATGCTGAAGCATTTATCCACTTTCTCTCTGATCCCCCTTTGGTTGAGGACTGCTCTCAGTAGCATAAATTTACTCGCCTAAAACACACTTCCACTTGCTCATGAGTCAGGCACTTTTTATGATATCAGAGAAGCTCACGGGCAAAAAGAGAAAAGATGCAAGTCGCATACTTGAGGCACAATGTTATCAGGGCAGGCGAGGCTGAAATCAGAGGTGGGCTGAGGAAATGTGAAGAGGCAACACAGGTACCTGCTGCAGCAGCCTTACCTTCCCCCACTTTCTTTTCCCTACCTGCTTTCTCTAGTTTAGGTTGCGTCATCAAAGATGGAGTTTCTGTTTTTATTGGTCTCGAACAATCTGAAATCACGTGGGCTGATTCTGAGTAGAGGAGAAGAGGGAAAAGACCTTGATTTTGCTGTCTTATAATCAAAAGTTTGCTAATTGGTGACTAATATAACACTTGTTTGTAATGTATTCAATACTTGCACTGCTGTGAGTGATCCCCAAGCGCTGTCCCCAACCCTTCTAGTTATCTCCTTTCCCAGAATTTCTTTGGCGTTGCTATAGTGAAGTGGGATGTGCTTAGCTTATCCTTGGGCATCTTCTATCCAAGAAATGTAATTCAGGCTCCACAATTTTCACAGAAGCATATCAGCTTTGATCCTATTGGTCTTATATTTAAAGTCTATAGGTATCCCTTTAGTCATCAAATAGATGCCACATGCCCTTACAAAGAAGGAAAACTTAGAACTGAGAGCAAATACCTTATAAGAAGCGCAGTTAAAATTTAAAAGCTCAGTTAAGAAAAAGACTTCTTGAGAAAAGAATGTGCCACTCTCAGACAAGATCAGTTCCTCTCTGATGCACATTCTCCTTGGTAGTACTTTACACTATTATAATTAAATAATCAATCGTGAAATCAGTTGTCTAATGTCTAGCCCTCCTCCAATCCACGATAAGCTCCAATGGAGTAGAGATGTGTTATCATTTAAAACTACTCCCTCAGCATCTAATAAATAGTTGGATTCCAATAAATATTTCTGGAATTTATGCATTCAATTGCAAGTGGCTAAACTCCAACCTGAAATTTATTTTAAAAGAAGAAAATATGTTACCATACAAAAGAAGAGAGAGGTAGGGGTGGTTTCCAGGTTTGTTGATTTAGCAGCTCAACCATGTCATTCAGTCTCACTTTTTTTCAGCTCTCTGTATGTCATCTTTGACTTCATCCTCAGGCTTCAAGATGACTGTAAGAGCTCCAGGCATCACAAAATCCAGAGGAAGAAGAGAGATCATCTTTCAATGGCTCTTTCATTGAAACAAAAAAACTTTCCCCAGTATCCTCCCACAGACTTCTCAGCTCTTATTGATGGTAATTGGGTCATATGCATATTCCTAGACTAATCATCGGCAAAGGGATAAGATTGCCTTTAGATCAATCAGTCAGCCTATCCCCCGGAGCTGAGAGCAAGCTCCACTTCTCTTGATACACATGGCCACACAGGGAGAAGTGGATAGCAGAACAAAATCATGGTTCTATTAAAATGGAAGCTGGAGGCCACACAGAGTGTCCACTGTGGTTTCATATACCATAGAACTTCACTCAGCACATGAAATTCAAATCTGCTAGCCTGGGCCCAACAACAAGCTCTGCAGGAGACATTGCGCTGTCCTCACCACCCTCCCTTCTGACATGGACTCCTCTCCGAAAACATTTCTCCTTTCTTCTTGTTAACCACCTCCCACTGAGTTCTGGAATCAGCCCCTCAGACACAGCTTGTGTTTCCCTTAAGGTTTTTGCTACACTCCCATAGAAGACATTCTTTATGTTCTTGTTCACTATTCTTTATATAAGAATCTATAATGAATTTCTCCTTGAATTACAGATTTGTGTCTATGGACAAATATCCTCTCACCAAACAAGGACAATTACACAATCCATAGTCATTCTTTCTTGCAGCAGTGAAAATTAGAGCTATGTGTAGTACTCAATAGCCATAATGATCTCATCCCAGGCTCTTGGTACCATTCTGCTTCTGCTTTCTCTATTATCATGTCTAAGATTGGGTTATTGTTGTTTCTTTATGCAATAAATTGATTCTGGGAAAGACAGAGCCCCAGAATTTTTGAGCCCTTGCAGAGAGAGCAACCAAAACTGGACAGTTTGGCATATTTCCTCCTGGGTCAGCATTGACATTCCAGACTACATATCTTAATTTGATTTTAATTTGATATTTAAAGCCCACTGAAGAAACATGAGGAATGTATTCAAGTCAGATTCTTGTGATTGTATTTTAAGGACCATGAGACCCAATTATACCCTTGTGGGCATGCTTGGGACACTTATTGAAGGGAATAGACTTTGCCATTGTTAATCATTTTGGCAAGGGTTTAATCCTTTGGCTGGAAATATGGTCCGTGGAGCCACTTCATGAACTAGAGTAAGGGGAAAACTTTCTTCTCCCTCTGGGGCCTTAGGCTAGTTTGGCTTAGTCTCTGAAGTGGGGCCACTCTTGGAGAACTCCTGGGGGTGATGAACATTCACTCCTCCACAGTGAGGACAGGCCTGGAATACAGCAGGAAGATATACCAGTAGGGAAGCCCAAGGAAGGATCCGAATGTGTAGTCATCGAAAGTTATCATCTTCTGTTATTCTTCCCTTTATTTTGAAATCATCAGTCACTTTTCTTTAAACATTATAGGCTGGTCTCTGCTGGAGTATGGGAAATCGAAGAGAAGGTTTTGTCTCATACTTGGGCCAGAGAAGCCAAGAGGAGAGCAGGGCCCTGTGTGAAGACCAAAGAGTGCCAGCAGTGGATGGCTAGACACAGGGAGCAGCAACCTCAGGGGTCATTGTAGCAGAGGCAGCAGTATGGCTCCATGGAAAGAAGCCTAGAGCGAAAGAACAGGAAGGATGCTCCCTTTCTTCCTCCTTCCCTCCTTTTTCCTTCTTCCCTTTCTTTCTGCCTTTCTGCCCTTCCTTCCTCTGTTCTCCCCTCCTCCTTTCATTTCCCTTTCTTTCCTCCCTCCCTTTCTTCTCCCTCCTTTCCTCCTTCTTTCCCTTCTTCCCTTCCTTCCTTTTAAAAAATAAGCAATATATTCACATGGTCCCAAATCAAAAGTATACAAAGTATAGAACCCTAACATTCAGGCAACCAATCCCCTCCCCACCCTTGTTACTAGTTTCTTTTTAATTCTTCCTGGGATAACTTATGGATACAAAAGCAATTATAAATAAGTATAATAAATACATTTTTTAAATTCTCTTCTATAAAAATGCATACTCTCCTTACTATTCTGCACCTTTTTATTCATTTAACAGTGTATCTTGAAGATCCTTACATGGCAATATAGAAAGAGCTTCCTCACTTAAAAAAATAGCTAGATGGTATTCCATTGTATGGAGAAATAATATTTTATTTAATCTTTTTCTTTCGCCAACAGTGCATATTTCATTTCCCATGTGAGTAAATATATCTACTGGAGAAATTCTTAGAAGTGGACTTGCTGGATCAAAGGGTGTGAGTATTTGTACTTTTGATGTATATTGCCAAATTGAGACAGGACCTATTCTCGAACGCAACAGAAGACCCCGAAACATTCTCAGAAATAACTGTGAAAATCCATAAGGGATGTGTTTTTCTGGCAACTTATTGGTGGGAGTTAGTGTCTTGAGCCTATAATTTGGCTCAAAATTACATCTCCTGAGTATCGGTTACTTATTATTATAAGACCCCTCATGACAGAAACTTTCAGGTGTCCCCCCAAATCCATTCTCCCCTTCTTTTGTAGTAACATATGGTAAGCCAAGCAAATGGCCACCCATTTTCTGGCTAGTTTGCAGCTCAATGTAGCCTTGTAACTAAGTTATCGCTAATAGACTATGAGTAGAAATGAAGAATGCAACTTTGCCTCATTTGTCTGAAAAAAATCACTTGCCCTGGACTTCTGCTCTATCCCCTTTTCATAAACTGAAACATTAATGGTTCACACGTGGCCCACATTTGACCATGCAGATGAAGACAATGGCACTGAGGATGGCAGAACAGTAAGATGGAAGGAACTTAGGACCCTTAATGACTGTGTGGATCAGAAGTGCTCTGCCACCCTGGCTGGCTTACCTGGGTGTTGTGTGTGTGTGTGTGTGTGTGTGTGTGTGTGTATGTGTGTGTGTGAGAGAGAGAAAGAGAGAGAAATGAAAATCTGTTTTCTGTAAGTCATTGTATTTTGGACCTATTTTTTTTTAATAGCAACTTAGCCTTTATCCTAACATCCATCCAATATTTTTTAGAAATAGGCTCTCAGAATTTTACCCTCAGTGTCTAAGTAAAATGATTTATTTATATATATATTCTACCTATCCGAACAAGGATTTAAGAGGGCTAAGCGAGGGCCTGCCACAGAGTAGGCAATACCTTCTTTCCTTTCATAATATTTATTGAGCATATACTATGCAATAGGCATATTGCTAAGTGTTAGGGATACGTTAGTGAGCAAAACAGATACTGTTTCTGCCCTCGTAAGCTTTCTAACCTGGTAGGATAAACAGACATTATTCAAACCAACCTACAAATAAATATAGAAAAGAAGAATACAAAAAAAAAAAAAATAGTGTTAGATGAGATTAGAGAGGTAAGCAGTAGCCAAGCCAGTCTTCTAGTCAGTTTGCCTCTACCCACCCATCCCCTTCCCATTTCACTTATTTAACAAATATTTATTGATCATCTAATTAGCCGATGGCCATGAAGAGCCTTGCTAGCCTTAGAAAGACCAAGTGCTTCGGCCTTAGGGAAAACCTTAGGCAACAATGCATATATTTCTCAAAAAGGAGAAATTCTCCAACTAAGATTGGGTATTTAGCTGAAGTTAGAATGATGCCTGGGAAGGTATGAGCTTCTGCTCACTGAAGGTGTTCAAGCTGAATCAGAATTAGTACCATGTAGAGATGCTAGATTCAGGATTCAGGGAAACAAGATTTGGGACCTTGATACCAAACAATTCACTCAAGGTCGGCAAGGGGTGACAGAGCTGGAGCAGGAAACTGTAGCTTCACACAATTGCTTCTGAACTGGCTGTCTTTGCTAAGGCCTTCCCCTTTCTGGGGTAAGAAGGGGGCTGCTGTCACACGCCCTACCAGGGTCCCCTAATGAGTCCAGGCTTCATTTCCCCTGGTGCAGCCCAAATTTAAAAAAGAACATAGGGCCTGCCAGAGGCTTGCAGGTCCTTCTCCCTGCCTCCAGAGAACTCTGATTCAGCCTCATCTCTCCTCAAAGATATCCAGAGAAACTGAGAAGGATGCTGGAATTTTCCATCAATATCACTACCGAGGCAACAGCAAGATGATGGAGAAGAAAGGACAGGATGAGAAATGTGATCAGAGTTCCGTCATGCTGACAACTCACTTTCCCTCAGTTTGCTAATCTGGAAGAACGGATGTGTATGTTTGGGGGGTGGGGCAGGAGGGATCTCCTCTCTAAGATCCCTTTCTGCTCTTATACCTTGTTGAGGGGATTTTCAATATGTGTTCCCCAGTTAAGCAGCATCGGCATCACCTGCAAACTTGATATAAATGCAAATTTTCAGGATCCACGCTAGACTCACTGAACCAGAAACTCTGGGGTGGGGCCCAGCAATTTGCAAAACATTGCTCTGTAGTGTGGTCTTTATGGTACCCAGTGCCTCCTTAGCCTACAACCCCGTCTTGGTGCGATGGTGTGGGAGGCCACTGATTCAGACTATGCAGGGTGTGTTTTACACAACTCTAGGGAGTGCCCATCGCATTGTAAACACTGTTGATTTGTAGGCTAAATTTTTGGAAGACAGAGGTAAAACGACTCTTGAAGGGACACATTTTTCTAATCGAAATGGAGGTGAATCTGTCAGGGGCTGGAATTTGGGGATGGGAGCTGGAGCAGTCTGAGCTTAGCTGTAAAACTTTCCCACTCTCCAGTTTTCTGAGTGTGAGCCACTGCTGCTGCTCTTACTATTTCAAAGCCAAAAGAAGAGATTCCAGTAGAAACTTCCTCTTCTTATCGGCTCTCTTCCAGAAGGCATTTGTTTCAGGCCCTTAGAGACTTCCTCACCCAATCTCTTCATTTTACAGATGAGGAAACTGAGGCCCAGAGAGATTAAGCAATTTACTTAAGGATGCATAGAATAAGTGGCACAGCCAGGATTAAAATCAGGTCTTTATCAGAGGTATAGCTCTGTCATAATCTGCATTCAGTAGGGCCCCAGCCCCAATTCTGAATATGTTTCTTTTTTCAATTCCACCTCTCACATTGACCTCCAATACACACACACACACACACACACACACACACACACACACACACACACACACACACGGGCGCTCACACACACGCGCTCACACACACTCACAAGCACACACTCTCCAGCTCCCACTGAAGATCTATCTTCCTCTCCAAACAAGAGGAGAGGAAAGGATGTGAAACTCAGCTTTCCACAAAGCCCATGAGTCTGTGGTCAACTTTAAGGATGGCCTTGGGCAGTAAAAGAAGTTGCATTTTAATTAGGACCAAAGTGTCCAGGTAAAGGAAAGTGTCTGCTGGTTTATTTGGGGCATTCAGAGCAGCTGGGGAAGGCACGCTGGGAATGGAAAATTTCCAGACTCCTCTGCCTCCTGCCTCCACACGGCCAAATGAAGCCCACTCTGCCTGCCTGGGAGATTCCCAGGGGCTGTGCAGCCACAGCCCATTGCTGGCCCTGCCAAATCTGGGAGGCAGCAGATTTAATTCCTTAACTCAGCTCTGAGTCAGAGGTAGCCCAAGCTTCAGAGCCCAAGCCAATACTGTTAGGGGTGAAATTGCAAAGTTATCCCCTCAGGCTCTGGCCACATCATCCTTGAATAACTAAGGCCCAAAACAGAATATCAGAAATTCTCCAGTAGCCTCTACAACAGGCTTCCTCCCAAGGGACAGCAGTGTTTCTCTGTAGCTCTGAGACCCGCACAAGGATAGTGTTGTCTTTAACTCCCTTGCTGAAGCAACTTTAAATTGAGAAGGGATAGGGGAAGTCTGAGTTGCGGGAAGGAAAGGAGAGAGAGGAACAGGTATGCCCCACCCAAACAACAATCTGGGAACTTCTGGTTGTAAAGAGAGTCAATTTGGGTCACAGGCCCAGCCCTCCAGGGACCAAAATCTCATGGGAAAATGACGGTATCACAGATTTGGGCACCTAGCGATGGTCCCAGCTGGAACAGACATTATAGCATGGTACTCGACATATCAATTAACTCAACTGTTATACCCACAGTCCCTCCACTCATTGTCCTTGCAGCCAAAGGTAGTCCTGCTTTTACCATGTGACCCTACTTCCGTTTGGCTACAACTGACTGGGCAGGTAGAAGTGGAAAGCTGAATCCAGGTGTAATAAACCCACAAGCTGGCCAATGACCCATACTATGGAATGGCACAGAAAGAACTGGGATAACCATATTTTCTTACTTGAAAACTTAAACAGAGAAACACAGAGAGAATGAGACATTTTGAAGCAGGCGCAGATGAAAGGTTATGATTTAGAGAGAACCAGGGGCGACCATGATAAGCATGCAAAAGCTGTAAGGAAACAAATTATGAGGAATCAGAAACTATGAGTGGAGATAGTATTGAGAAAATAGAGCAGACGTGCAGAGTAACTGAGTCACATTCATAGATCGGTGTCGTGAAGGTGCATGGAAACCCTGTTTGTTAAGTTGCCTTGAGCCTCCTTAGATACAGAGCAACCTTGCGGTCCAGCCACACCGCCATAGGAGTCCTTTGCTTAGATTCAGTGAGTTCATCGTGCTTTTCATCCTTCTCTCCCTCACTCACTTAACAAGGTAAATTGAAAGATTCTTCATGTCTAATAAGCAAAATAACCAAACACGGCCTAGTCTTAGATTTTTAATAAATATAATGACTCAGTAGTACTAATGACGATGTTGAAAGAGCGAGATGAAATCACCCCATTTAATGAAGTAACTAATGACAACAGCAATGGCTTTTAGGTATCAGATGTGTACTTTTGTGTATCCTTGTTTACATTTGTACACAGCTGGAATTATGGTGAACATACATTTTTATTTTGGCTTTTATTGGCTTATTGGGACTTGAAGCGATATTTAGGAGATTCATGAGGAAGAAATGAGAGTAAACACACAGAACTGTGCCGTCCAACATGGTAGCCACAAGCCACATGCGGCTGTTTTAATTTAAAATAATTAAAATTAAATAAGGTAAAATTCAAGTTCCTCAGTCCTTAGCCACGTTTCAAGTGTTCAATAGCCTCCTGTGTTTTGTGGCTATCATACTGAACAGGACATAGAACGTTTCCATCATTGCAGAAAGTTCTATCAGACATTGGTAGGAGACAGGCTCCTCTATTATCCTCTATCTCAGGGGTGGGCAAACCATTCCTGTAAAGAGCCAAATAGTAAATGTTAGGTTTTAAAAGCATGAAAGTAAGCGCAGACAATACATAAACAAATGACCATGGCTGTGTTCTAATAAAACTTTATTTACAAAGAAAAGGCAGTGGGCCACATCATACTACTTGTTTCCTTCAAGCATTCAGCATTTCATAATAACTTACTTCTTTATTTTTATTATTGTCTTTCTCCCTACACTAGACTATAAACTCCATGAGGGCAGAGATCATGTCTATTTTGCCTATCACAGTGAATCCAACACTGACAGCACTAGCTTTATTACTGTTTATGGACTGAATGAATAATGGTGTTGACGTTTATTTCGCTAGGGAACAACAGAGAAGGAACCATTTTTTAGAGAAGATAATGAGTTCCCTTAGGGACATGCTGGTTGTATTATAATTTATTATTTTTATGACTCTCTCTGGAGTCTCTTTCACTTTTAGCCTCTTTAAGCCTCATTAGTCTGGAAGGCAGTGATGTTTTTCGGGAGCTGGGCAGAGTTGCTGCTTTTTGGACCCGCTCCCTGGGAGGCTGTAATTAGAGGCCCAGCTGTTGGGGAGAGTCCCTGGCACCTCACCCCGCCCCTCCCCCGGAGCCAAAGGAGCAGGAAGAAGCCTCGGGCCTTGCCTGGTTCTCCTGCATGTTCGTCAGGGTTGGCACCCAGAACTTCGATTCTTTTCCCATTCTATTCGGGCCGAGTGGAATTAGACCAAATCACTGACCCAAGGAGTTACCAAAGGCAAAATTTCCAAAATTTCAGTCATTCACGTGCTCCCTTCACGGCGTTTACTGCATCGCCATCCCACCTGAAAATATATTTACTAAGTATTTCCAACTCTTGAAAATCTTTCAAATGTTTAAATCAGATTGGTTTACTCCTTGCTGAAAACATTCCCCTGGCTTCTCATTTCGGAGTTAAATCCAGAGCTTTCACCACAGCCTACGAAGCTCACATCATCTCACCCCTGGATATTTCTGACCTCATTTCTGCCACTCATTCACTCCACTCCTGCCACACTGACCCTTTTGTATTCCTTACACATTCCAAGGCAGCTGATGCCTGGACCTGCATGGAACACCTCACACCTTGGAATCATCTCTCAGAAAGGGCTTTCCTGACCATCTTACATAAAACAGCAGCCCTCTTTGCTCTTCCAAATACATTTTAGAATGAGCCAGAAAATTAACAATATTAATAAACACACACACTCTCAGTATGTTGATTGGGATTGCATAACTTTCTAAAAATAATTTGGAAGAATTGTCACCTTTATAATATTGAGTTATCTTCCTATTCATGCTACATCTCTTCATTTGTTTAGGTTTTATTTTATGTTTTTCATTAAAGTTTTACAATTTTCTTGATAAAGACCAGGTGTACACTTTTTGTTAAATTTGTTTCTAGATGAATAAAATTGAATTGCTTTCATAAAGGATGTCTTTTTTTAAATTACAGTAGAAAATGTTTATTGCTACTATCTCTTTTTATTTTCTGCTGTATCAATTGTTATGACCCCATTTTTATTTCTAATATTATTTATTTGTGCCTTCTCTCTTTTTTCCTAATGAGTCTTACTGGTATTAGGGAAGTATTAAAGACCTCCTAGCACCTAATGGTGACATTCTTTTAGATGTAATCAAAAGTATTGAAAACAGATGGAAAAGGAAATACTTAAATATTATTTAATGCTGGTGTTTATATAGAAACCTGCAATCATTTTGTTTCCCAGCAATACTATATGGCTCCTATGCTGGGAAATATTGATTTATTAAATGTCACAACCACAATGATATACCTTATGAGTTATCAGTTGCTTTAGCTCACTTCAGGGCCTGTCTTCAGCTCAGGAGGTGATAGAAGGATGCTGAGGTAGAATGAATGGGTGTAAAGGGTGCCTCAGAGAACTGGGGGAATCCCAGAGTCTAGATAACCCGAGGGCCCTCTCTCCTCATCCCATTCTGCTGCCCATACTGCTCCTACGAGCAGCTGTGCACACAGAGCTATTTCCCAGGGGAAGATTCGGGGGTGAAGGGAGCAGTGGGTGAGGGCCTCCCTAACTTTCCCCACTCAGGGTCTGGATGTGAAGCAGGAAATGGGGGCTTCTTAGAACTGTCAAGGTTTCCTGGAAGCCTATGAGAGTTGAGGCCATCTGGCTTTCTACAGCTCACTTTCTGGTGGTGTTTGGGACCCGGAGCAGAGAACTCTCTCTGGGGACATAAGCTGACTAGCTGTAAACTGCGAGGGCCTGGGGGTGTTCATGTTGGACTGGAGAAGAGGCTTTCGGCCCTAGCTCTTCCAAACTCCACTGGCGTTCACCACAATCCCATACCCCCATCCCTGGGGCAATATTTGTCAAATCAGACGATGTCTTCTGGGAAATATGATTATTTTGAAGGCTCTTCCTCTGAGAAACCCTTGAACTGAGGAAGACAGGAAGCCACAGGCTCTTGGGTAGGCAGAGCCTACCTGGGTTACACACCCCCCACCTCAGAGGGGAATGCAGCTGTTCTGAGTCATCAAAGAAGCTTAACAAATAACACTTTCTTACACGTTAGCATCATCAAAGAAATAGATTCGGGTCAGTTTATAGTTGGCATGAGGTACTGAAAAGAACACGAACTTTGGGGCTATAAGGCCCAGGTTCGAGTTCTGGCTCTTCTACCTCCTGGCCATATCTCTTAGATGACCTCTCTTGGCTGTAAAAGCCAAATAACATCATGGTGTAATGTGTGATGCCATTTTTTAAAAAATTTATATCAGTGAATATAATGTTAAATAGCTTATATTTATATACGCTATATTAATTATGGTATGGCTACATGCTGTAACAAATAAGCCTTCAAATGTATAAAGACCCAAACATAATAGAAGTTCACTTGTCACTTGCATAAGTTCAAGGTTGTTTGGCTGGTGCCCCTTTTCCTCTCAGTGGTTCGAAGACCCAGGGTCCTTTCATCTTTGCGGTTCTGCCATCCCCCAGGGCTTCAATAGGCAGAAGGAGAACAGAGTGTGGAAGAGTGACACTCACTTCCTGAGAGCTTTGGCCCAGAAATGATAACATGTCATTTCTGCTTACATTCCAATGGCAACAACTGTACGCATGGCCACCCCTGGATGCAAAGATGGCTAGAAAATAAAATCTCTTCCCAAATAGCTGCTTTTGGCAACGATTTGTACCACAGAGGAAGAACTGAAATTCTGGCAGACGTGCCGTGTATGCAAAAAGAAAAAACGAAAGAAAGAAAAAGAAAAAGTCTGGAGAATGTACATCAATCTATTAACAGTAGTTAACTCTGAGGAGTAAGATTAGAGTAATAGACTTTCACTTTTTATTTTAAACAAGTAGTATTTTGTGAGCATATATTAATTTTATAACTAAGAAAAGAACAATGGACATAGTTCATTGTAAATTTCTGGGCAAATACATGTTATTTGTTGTAATCTTTATCATTGTTCTTTTATACAGTCCTAGGGTCAGAAAATATTACCCAAGAAAAGAATGTTCTATAACATGTCCCTCATTAAAGGCAGATGGGTTCTTGGGAGGGGGGGTGGTGTGGGGAAAAGAAGAATTTTTTTCCTTAAAAATTAAAAAATATATACTTACACCAAACGAGACTTCAAAAAGGATACAAATTTAACTGGAATGGTAGACTCAGAAGCACCTAGAGGAAAACATTCCACATGCATTATTTATACACAACATAAATGCAGTTCTCCAAAAAAAAATGAGATGCGATGTCTTAAATCTTTACAAGAAGGAAGGGCCACTCAGGTTTTCTCATTTTTTTGAACACAAAATATTTCATATTTTGTATGTAGAGAATAAGAGGTAATCATTAGCATGAAAAGGTAGAAGAAAAAGATTTATAGTCAATACTATGTAGAAAGAAAGCAAAATTACAAATATCAGCCTACTTCACAGATGGATATTAGAGGGACAGGGAGACAGATGAGGGGGAAATAAATGGAAACAGAGAGCAGGGAGACAAGGAGGACCTGTGAAAGGTTCTCCTGCAACCATTCTCAGGCCCAGTAGCAGGCAACAGCCTCTGAGGAATATCAGCGGCATCTGGCTCTCGCCAGAATCATTTATTCATTCAACAAATTGTTATTGTATACCAACTGTGAGCAACAAAACCTCTGCCTTCTAGAAATTTGTTTTCTTAGAGGAAAGAACAATAAACAAGTGCTTTGGATAAAACTAATGCAGGGTGAGGGAGATAAAAAGTGCTAAAGAGGAGTGCAGGAGAGGGGCGGGAGAGTATGTGTGATTTTATGTAACTGACCTCACGGTCAAGGAAGGCCTCACTGGTAAGGAGTCATTTGAGCCAAGGTTTGAAAAGACCCATGTGAACTAGCATGCAAAAAATGAAATAGTTATCATTGCAGTGGATGCCGTCGGTTGTCCAGCCAAAATCAAGGCATTCCTCCCTTTGTCCCACCCCTTTGCCATGATGCAGTCATGTGACCAGGAGAAAGCTGGACTCCATCTCTAACTCCAGGGGTGGATCCCAATTAGTCTAAGCCAAACCTGGCAGCTCAACCCGACTTACCGGTGACTGGTTCAGGAAGCCAGGCTTAAGTCAACTAACACAGGGAATGCCCCCTGCCACTGTATTGGTTCAGGATCAGACACTTAACCTAAGCTGGCCTAAATAGATTGAAAGAGAGGATTTATATTTCTGTTTGGAAGAGGAGGTTTTTTTTCTCTATCATGATGGATGTGAACAAGGAAGCATGTTGTCGCAGTTGCTCAGGACATGGTGACACGGCCATCTCTAGACAACGAAGGAGGCCAGCCTGCAGACAAAGCCAATACAAAGAAGAGGACAAAGCTAGGAGAACCACAAAGAACTAGAGTCAGAGCCCTGATTATTTCATGCCTGGAGCCCACTCTACTTCAAGACTTCTCATTATAGGAGATGAGGAATCGTCTTACTGTTCATGCCAGTTTGAGTTAGGTTTTCTATTACTTGGTGCTTTAAAGTTCTTAACTATGACAATAAAAATAATAGTAGCTAACATTTTTTGAGCATTACCTTGTGACAAATCTACTCCTTAAATTTGCAATTTCATGTAATGTTGTCAACAATCTCATGAAGCAAATAAAACTATTGTCTTTATTTGTAAGATGTAAGTAACTCTGCCCAAGGTCATATGGGCTGTAAGTGGCAGAACGAAAATCTTCCGGAGCTCAGAGCCTGCGCTCTTAACCACTGTGATGATTCTATCAATATGTGAGGCAGAGAAATAAAAACAGGAAAAAAGGTGTGAAGAAGCCATAGGAAGAGAAGATGTTGATACTCTTATGAAATTAAATTTCATAATTATATGTAATCTTATTCTCTCTGCCTGGAATACCCTACTCCCAGAATCCCTGCTCCCCAGTTCCACTTCTCTGCCTAGAAACTTCTACTTGTTCTTTAAGACCTTGACTCAGAGATCACCTCCATTGTCTCTCGGTATATTGAGAAGCAATTTTCCACTCTCCTTACCTCCACTTCTTCCTTCCCCCTCCCTAGGTCTCTACCTCCCAGGCACACAAATGCCAAGCTCACGAGTCATCTGTTTTGCCAAAATTCTGTTCCGATTTGATAAACTCTGGGCAGGCCAGCTCATTCAGCATGATTCAGCCAGAGAGAATAGTGAGGCTGCATGCCCAGCATGCCGACTGTCTGAGCTCAGGCAGGATGGGCGGCACAGGAACCTCAGCCTGACAGATGGCTCCACTCGGCTGTCTCTCCAGGCCTGATGCCAGGGGCAGCAGCGATAGCTCTCTGTAGGAGGAAGGGTGGGAGGCAGGTTGTGTGATTCTCACATGCATAGCTGTACGTTTGTGTGTGGTTACATGGGAAGCACGCATGAGCAAGGCTGTGTTTTACCCAGACTGCATATTTGTATGTGGCTAGTTTTCGTGTGCTTATTATCTGTGTGCGCAGATGAGTGTGTATCGGTATGCCTGGCTGTGTGTTTGTGTGTGTGTATGCACATTTGTGTGCATGCAGAGGTGTGTGTGTTTGAATTTCAAGTTTGCATTCATCCTGGTATATGTGCTCAAGAGCATGAAAGGGAAAGATGGAGGGAGAGAGAGGGAAGGAGGGAGAGAACGGGGGAGGAAAGAAGGGAGGGAGAGAGGGAGGAAGGGAGAGAGAGAGAGAGGAAGAAGAGGGTTCTAGGGTTTGAGAATTCAGCCTTTTGAATGTTCTCACCTGAGGGTGGAGAGCTGCCACACACCTCTCCCTCCAGCTCTCTCCTCATCACAGGACTGAGAGACATGAGCTGCAGCGGAAAGTCATCCCATTCACAGAGTGAAGTTTAGGCTGTGGCTGAGCTTCAGGTTTCTAAAAGCAACTTCCTGACAACAGCTTCTCCCTAAGATAGAGGTACTATTGTGAATCCAAGCCCCTCTGAAAATCTGGTGACTAGAGTAGATTTTGTTTCCAGGAAAATACCCTTAAAACATACAATTTCACATGTACTACACAGAGCTCAGAGGACGCCCAGACCCTATTATGGACCTCAGATAGGAAACTAAATATTGTACAAATACTTATTGAGTACTTATTGAGTAATATTATATTGAGGTCTTGTTAGAGAGATAAGTACATAGAGGCGTAAGATAGCCACTGCTTTTGAAGAGTACACAGTCTGTAGGAGAAATAGATGCAAATGCATAATCATAGGCCACTGCAACAAGTGCAGCAATGGTTAAATGAAGGAACTGCCGGGGCACGAGAGGAATGAGAGATGCATTTGTTGAGGAGTTCCAGGGAAAGATTCACTGAAGAAGTGAATTTTTCGGCTATATCTTGAAATATTAGAGAAATATTAGAGAAGACATTGTGGAAAAAAAGGTGGGGAAGGACTTTACAGGCAGAAAGAAGAGTATGTAAAACGGCAGAATTACTTTAGGGATAAGACTTCTGGGAGGATCAGGAAGCAGGGCTGAAAGGGAGTCTGGAGGCAGGCTGTGCAGAGCCTTGTACTTACTGAACTAAAGATTTTAGATTTTTATCCTGTAAGTGATGGGGAAACTTTGGAACTCTTTAAACACGAGAATGACATGATCTAACTGGTGTTTTGCAAAGACCACAGTGTACCAGGTACTCACCCAGAGACCAGAGGAGAGGTTGTTGCAATAGTCCAGGTGAGATATAATGAAGATGTGAACCATAGGAATGTGGGAAAACCAGGGCACAGGTTTAAAAAAAATAGATATTTAGTAGATAACAGTTGAAGATTGCGTACCTCCCTTAAAGGTATGGGGGTTAAGAAAAAGAACGAAGGAGCAGTTGAGCATGGCTTCTCTGCTTCTAGCTTGAAAATAAAGGTAGATGTTAGTGCCATTCACTGGAATGGAACCAACATGCAGACTCGCTTGTTGGGGAAGATAATGCGTTCTGTTCGGAGCACATCGTGAGACATCTGACTAGAGATGTACATTAGGCTATTGACTATGTATGTCTGGAGTACTGCAGAGAGAGATTTGAAAATATAAATTTTTGAGTCATAAGCAGAGAAATGATAACTGGAGTCGTGGGTCATAGATAAAATCACTCAGAGAGAATGAGAAGAGAAATAAGAAAGAAGTAAAGATTTAAGGGTACATAGAGGAAGAGGAACTTGTGAAGGAGACTGTGAGAAAGGATTCTTAGAAATTGGAAGAGTTTACATAAAACCAAAAGACAGGGATTTCCAGGAGCTAACAAGAAACAAAATTTTAATGAGGGAGTGCTCATTAGTGTCGAGGGCTAGGAAGAGGTCATGTAAGGGAGAAGACTGATGTAAAAAACATGCAAAATCAAAAGATAGAAAGAAGACTGGAAGGAAATACGAAATACACAGAACCCTAACCAGAGTTTTTACTACAGGGAAATTATGAGAGTTTTCAATATTCTTTTTTAAAGTTCTTGTCTAAGTCTTCCCAGACCAATCCAGTGAGCGTGTACCAAATTTGAACAATGAGAGAGAATACCTGTAAAAAACTTAGAAGGCTCCTGAAATAGAAGACTTCTACTTTCAGCCAAGATGACATAACAGGCACCGGATTTAACTTTTTGCTTATTAAACAATTATAAAACAAGACAAAATATATGAAATAACTGTTTTTTAGATGTTGAACAGTGGGCAGTACAGGATTCTAACCCCTGAAAGTAGGAGGAAAAATAAGATGAGTCATAATACTATAAATATATCCTAGATGGGACTAACATATTAGGCCCCGAAGAAGAAAATATTAGCGAATTTGAAGATATAACAATAGAAATTAAAACCAGGGAAAAAAGACTTTTAAAAAAAGAGAATGGAGCATCACTGAGCTGTTGAAAACTTCTGGGCCTAATGTATGTATAATTTGAAATCCTGAAAGTGGATGAGGAGGACAGAGAGGAAATATTTGAAGAATCAGTGGCCTCAAATTTTCCATATTTGATGAAAACTATAAACCCACAGATCTAAGAAGCTCCATGAATCAAAGCAGAAGAAACATGTAGAAAAGACACTAAGGATCAGGATTTCAAAGAAATATCTGCATTCTTCATGCTCATTGAAGCATACTCACAATAGCCACCTAAATGTCCATCCATGAATGGGTGAATAAGAAAATGTGATATAGATAGGTAGGTGATAGATAGATAGATCAGTCTATAGATAGATCGATAGATGATAGGTAGATGATAGGTAGATGATAGGTAGGTAGGTAGATAGATAGATAGATAGATAGATAGATATAGGTAGATAGATAGATAGATAGATAGATAGATAGATAGATGATAGATAAAATGAATGATTATTCAGTCTTAAAAAAGATTTTGCCGTTTGTGACAGTATGGAGGAACCCGGAGGACATTTTGCTGAACAAAATAAGCCAGAAAGACAAATACTGAATGATAGTACTGAATGGGAGAAAGGCATTGGGACAGTTGAAAATCCACACATAAAAAAAGTAATTCAAACTCTTACCTTACACTATACATAAAATTAATTCAAATAGATCATAGACGTAGACGTAAGAGCTAACACTATATGACTTCTAAAAGAAAACCTAACAGGCACTATGGAAAACAGCATGGAGATTCCTCAAAAAACTAAGAATTGATCTACCATATAATCCAGCAATTCCTCTACTGAGTATTTACCCCAAAGACTTAAAAACTCATATCCAAAAAGATATTTGCACACCGATGTTCATAGCAGCATTATTCACAGTGGCCAGGACATGGAAGCAACCGAAGTGTCCTACGATAGATGATTGGCTAAAGAAGCTGTGGTACATATATACGATGGAATATTACTCAGCCATAAGAAGAGATGAAATAGTGCCATTTGCGTCAACATGGATGGACCTCAAGATAATCATGCTAAGTGTAATAAGCCAGACAGAAAAAGTTGAAAATCACATATCACTTATATGTGGGATATAAACACAGAAGCAATAAATGAATAGGACAAAAACCAGAGACTCATGGACATGGTTTATAGACTAGTGGTTACCAGAGGGTAGGGGGTAGGGGAGGAGGGGGTAGGTAGATGGTTAAAGGGAGTCAAATATAGAAGGGTAGGGGGAGGGTGAAGTGGGTAAAAGGGATCAAATATGTGGTAGCTGAAGGAAACTGAACTTTGGGTGAAAACACACAATATAATACATAGATGTCGAATTATAATGTACACCTGAAAATTATATAATTGTATTAACCAATGTTACCTTAATAAACTTAATTTTAAAAAAAGAGAGAGAGAAGAAAACCTAGGAGAAAATCTTCATGGCCTTGGATTGAGCAAGAAGTTTTTAGACATGACACTAAAAATGAACTCCATAAAGGAAAAATTAATAAATTGAACTACATCGAAAACTAAAAACATATTTAGAGTTCAAAGACACTATTAAGAAGATGAAAAGAAAAGGCATAGGTTGGGATAATGTATTTGCAAATCACACATCTGAGAAAGGATTTATATTTAGAATAGATAAAGAACTCTTACAACTCGATATTAAAAAGAAAAATAACCCAATTTAAAAATGGGCAAAAAATTTGAAGAGACATTTTACCAAAGAAGATAAACAAATAGGGGATTAAAAGTACAAACTTCCAGTTATAAAATATATGTCATATATTAAAATATAAAGCACAGGGAATATAGTCAATAATATTGTAACAACTTTGAATGATAACTTGATTTATTGTGGTGATCATTTTGTGAGGTACATAAATGTTAAATCATTATGCTGTACACCTAAGACTAATTCAATGAAAAATATAAACAAATGGCTGATGAGCACATAAAAAGATGGTCCATATCATTTGTCAATGGCATGCAAATTAAAAACACAATGAGATGCCACTGTACATTCACTAGAAGGACATAATAAGAAAGATAAACAATACCAATTGTTGGTGAGGATGTGCAGAAATTGGAACTCCCATTGCTGGTGGGAATGTAAACTGGTACAACCACATTGGGAAACAGTTTGTCCATTACTTAAAAAGTTATTATACAACACAGAAATTCCATTTCTGTAAATCTATCAGAGATAAATGAAACATATGCCCACACAAAAATATGTATGAAAATGTCCACAGAATATTATTCACAATAGTCAAAAATGAAAGCAATCTAAATGTTTATCAATTGGTTAATAGATAAAGAAAATGTGGTACATCTATATAATGGAACATTATTTAGTATTTAAAAGGAACGTACTACTGATACATGCTACAACATGGATGAACCTCAAAAACATGCTAAATGAAAGAAGCCAGAAGCAAACACTACATATGTGGCTCTATTTATATGCAATATCTAGAAAAAACAAGTTAAAAGAGACAAAAAGCAAATTAAGTAGTTGCCTAGGTCTGGGGTGGGAGTGGAGATTAACTATTAAATGGTGATCAGGGAACTTTTTGGAGAGATGGTAATGTTCTAAAACTGCATTATGGGGATGGTTTCACAACTCTATCAAATCGTTAAATTTATACATTTGCAATGGGTGAATTTTGTGGTATGTACATTATATCTCAATAAAACTGTTTAAAAGAAAACAAAGAAATAAAGACCTTTAGACATAATAAAGCTGGAAAAAAGTTATTAACAGCAAACTAGCAGTAGAAGAAAGGTTAAAGTATTCCAGGCAAAAGGAAAATCATACCAAATGGAAATCTAGATCTACACAAAGGAGTAAAGAGCACTAGAAATAAAAATGTGTGGGTTTCTTAGTTATCTATTGCTGTGTAACAAATTACTCCAAAACTTAATGGCTTAAAATAGCAAACATTTATTATATCGCAGTTTCTATGGGTCAGTCTTGGGAGACAATTCTCAATTACATTTCTGCACATCTTGTATCACCTTTGTTCCACATTATCTTTTTATGGATGTTTGTATAGCAAACAGCCTTTGAAGACAGAGAAAGTGCCTTTCTCCCTGGCAGAAGGTAGATTTGTTTCCTGATTCATCTAATAAAGTCTTTGTCTGGGGCAAAGTTTAGTTAGGTTTTCTTGCAGCTTTTCCAGCTTTTAACCATAGACTATGAATGTCAAAGTTGATTTCAGGATGTTTTCTCCTGTGAGGTCCAAACACAAACTTAATTAGCTATAGCTATGATATTATGCTCCAGGAAACACCTATCCCAGGAGCTGGAGGGAGGGGTACAAAGATGGAAACAAGTATCTAGTAGGAATAAGGAGAGTGTTGGAGAAGAGAACTTTAAAACAGAGATGTATACTGGTCTGGTCTGATAGATTCTCTTTGGAATTCAGGGCAGTGAATTCTGAGGGAGCCAGAGCTTTCCACCTTTGGAGAACCCATGAAGTTGCGAGTATGCCAATAACTGAGATGATCTCTTGATTGAGAAGAGAAACCACAGAGCCATTGATTGCCCTACTGTCATTCAAACAAAGGAGAGAAACCCAGGCCTTAAGACTGGAGATGGTGAGAACTTCCTCAGTATTTCAACAGCCTGGAGATAAAATTCCCAAAGGCCAGAAATAGGGACAGCATGTTGGTTTTATTATTTTTTATCATAATTATAAGAGTAACGCATGCTTATTGCAAAATGTTTTGAACAGTAGAGAATATAAAGTGGTGAATGGTGAGTGAGAGTGAGATGGCAAGGAAAGAGTTTTTATTCACCACTTTATATTCTCTACTGTTCAAAACATGAGAGACATCTAAGGTAAAGCTATAATCAATCTCTCGTCCTGCCTCTCTCCTCTTCATTCTCCTAAGTCCCTTCCCCAGAGGAAGCTGTTTCTTTTGGCATTTTTATATCTCTGTTTTTCCTAAATAATATGTTCTTATTGTTAATTAATCAGTGTTAGACATGGTGTAGTGACTTCTTTTTATGTAGAATAGGATTTAGCATTTTCACACTCCCATCCCTTCCGTTTCTTCTCCCTCATCTCCAACTAGAATTATATTACAATTTTTGGCTAGATCAGTATTCGCTGTTTACATTATTATACCTATGCAAATACTATTTACAACTGACCATCAAAGTATACCAAAATTATATTTCTTTTCCTACTTTGCTTTTCCTAAAGTTAACAATTGCCTTGTTTTTTTTTTTATTTGCTTAATATTCTTTGTAATTATTACCTATAACTAACTCTTCTGACACCTTTCAATAACCTTGCACTGTGGTTTTCCTTGTGGTCAATGGCACCAGGTAATCTGTCAGTTCCAATTTTTCTCTTGAAGACAACCCTCCTGGAGATCATTTTTATTTTCTTATTGGAACTCTATACTTCCTTTATACTCTAGTCCTCCTGCCCAGTTGTCTTCTGAGACTTTGCTTCCCTGTCATCCTGGGATTTTTTTTTCTTTTTTTTTTGCCTTGTCCTGAGTTGGAGTTCCTGTTGACTAGAATTTGTATCTTTCCCTTTTTCAGGTTACACCTGTATTTGAGAGATCATGTGCCACAGTGGCTTCATTGGTTTTAGCCTGGTAATAAGCCCACAACATAAATCTTTTGAATCACCTTGCTTTAATCAGGATTCGTTGGCCTTTACACCTGGTGCAAAGCAGTGATCTTAGGATTCATCTTCACTGTCACCTTTAGGATGCTCTTCATCTCTTTCTTTGTTGGAACTTCTGCTTTCTTGGTTTATTTTGGTGAGAAAGAGTGCATTTCAGACATGGCATGTCTGAAAATGTCTTCTCTATCCTAAAAATGGACATTTGGGTCATTTCCAAAATTTCGCTATTATAAGCAATCCTTACACGAGCATCTTTGCATACATGTCTAAATTATTCGAAAGGAGAAAACAAGACTGAAGCATGTGACAGATGCAAGAAATGATGAAGCATGCAAGCATGATGAAGGTCAAAGAGGAGGAGCTCGCCAAGCCCCTATCGTGTAAAGGGTAAGCTCATAAAGGAGAATGGAAGTTAAAGCTGGAAAAATAGGTTGTGGCTAAATCATTGAGGGTCTCAAATGTCATTTTAATAAGGTTAGATTTGGAAAGCCATAGAGATCTTTTAAATGGGAGTTCGACTTGATAAAAGCTATTTGATTCCACTTCGATAGAGTGAGAAAAGAGTTCTATTATACCTCAAAATCCATGTTCTAGAAAAGTAGGAGGAAAACCAAGAGATGCTAGGGTCATAGCAGCCAGAGGGGAAGAAGCCTCAAGAAGCAAGTAGTCGACTAGATCATATGATACAGAGGAATCAAATTAGATCACTTAGTGAAAAAAGAATCGTGGTGGAATTTGCCTGAGTAAAATGTCTGTCAGTGGAGAGGAGGAGTCTAAAGGCTAAAAATTATGTCAGCAATAATATAATTCTGCTTTGAAAAGTGCATAGGAAAGGAAGATGTAGAGACAGGAAATGTATTAGTTGGGCTAGACTGTGCTATAGTAACAAACCATCCCCAAATTTTAGTGACTTAACGTAGCAAAAATTTGTTTCTTATATTCTACGTGGTGGGAGGACTGCTCTACAAAGTCTCTTAGGAGCTCAGAGTGATGGAGGCTCCATCATCTTGAAGTTAGAACTTCTGGAAGACAAAATCCCCTCCACAATTGCCTCAGTAAACAAAGACTTTATTGGAAGATCACATGCCAGCTACTCTATGCATTGGTCCAAAGTAAGATACTAGTCACCTAGGCATAACTTCAAGGGAGCAGGGAAATGTGAAGAGTATATGGAACATTTGGTAAACACCATTATTCTTGACATAGAAAAGCTAGACTATATAAAATTTGTTATAAAGAGGAGAAAGATAAAGTAATATCTAGAGTGACAGGAGGTGAGTGGATTTTTTTGTTGTTGTTGTTTTTCTAATTAAAAGAGAATTGAATTTGCTTACAGGACAGGGAGTAGATAAGCAATAGAGCATGGTATTGGTCCTGGAGAAGGTGGAAAGGGGAGCGATGGGCCTCAGAAAGGAGCCCAGGCCTTCTTTCTCTGAGATTGGCAGGAAGGAAGTGAAGGACATGCAGTTAGCTAAATTTGTGGGTGTAGAGGCAGGAAACTGAGGAAGTTCACACCTGATATTTTTAGTTTCCTAAGAAGTAGGAAGCAAGTCAATTTCCAAAAATGGTGGTGGTGGTGGAGGTGGAGGTGGTGGTGGGAGGAATCAGAAGTAGGTTATGGGCCTTTTAGAGTTTAAACAAGGTTCTCAAATCTATCTCCACTAAGCCACCAGCCATTTAGTAGATAATTACGATAGCTTCCTATCTGGTTTACTTATCTTCCTTCATTCAATCCTTTCAACATATTGCAAAGGGGTTGATCTCTTTTAAAAGACAGAGCAATTCAGACAATGCCATATTCTGCGTAAAACGCTACTGGTTCAATATCTTTAAAATGATCCAAAGATCTGACTCACATTAACTTCTCTACCCTTCATATCTCTCACAAGACACCCCCTCCCTCACCCCCACTTCATTTCCTTCCTCCTTCCTGGCCTAGGGCCTTCCCAGATGCTCTTCCCTCCACTGGAAAAGCCCAGCCATTCCACTTCTACTTTCACTTAGCTAATTCTAACTTTCCTTTAGGACAGAAATTAAATGTCACTTTTTAGAGAGGCTTTCCTGGACCCTTCAGACTAGGGTAGATCTATTGGATGCTTTTATAACACTTGGAGTTTTTTCCTTTGCAACACTCTTCACAATTGTAGTTATATGTTTATATATAGTGGGCAAGGTCTCTTCCCTCTGCTAGACTTTAATTCTATGAAGGTAGGCACTATATCTATTGTCTGTTTTTGTTATCTGTTTAACATGTAGCACATTGCCTGGCATATAACAGGTGATAAGTAAACGTTTGTAAAATAAATGAACAGATAAATCAGTTTTGTTAGTTCATTAGTTCATACCTATTGTGAAGAGATGACCAAGGTTGCAATACTTATGAGAGTCCAGTCAAGGATGAAGCCCACAGAATTGCTTTAGAGACAATCTGCATGAAGTGGAAAAGGCAGATTGTTGGACCAATACAAAGTTCAGACTTTTCAGAATAAGTGTGGCAGAAAGAGGATAATGCTGGTTTTCATGCTGCACTATAAGGTCTAGGCAGAATAGGAAAGGAAGGGAAATATTAAGGAGAGTGATGGACTTGGGAGAAAACAGTGAGGTCAGAGGCCTGGTGGCATCCAGGATGTCAAGGAGCAGGTATGATAGGAGTAAAAGAGTGAGAGAGCTAGGGAGCCAGGAGATGACAGTCAGAGATTTAACATGCCAGAATTTAAGATCTCTAAAGTGGAGTGCCACATCTTGAGAAGGTCTCGGGTATAACCATGGTTCTGAGGTAGTGGTTATTGTTGCCAGCATTAAGGAACAAAGAGGCTAGGATGTTAAACGACTTCACATAATGAAGTCACCTGGGCGATGGCAGGACTTGAAGTGGAGAAGACTTGAGGGACTGAGGTAGTCAGAAGAAACCACTGCAAAGAAAGCATAGAAGACGGCATGAGCCTCAATGACAGGCCCTCCATCATTCCTTCCATTCTTAGGTCACTCGTTCAAGAATCGTGGTCCCATGACAGAGTCTGATGCGCTGAGCTAGATGACATAAGCCTCAAAGGAGAAGTAAATTTTGCATGCGATAGAAGCGTAGTGATAGGTTAGTGTCAATGGAGAATGACGAGACTGCCAATGGAGGCCCCAATAAAATATGTGAGAAGAGGCAGCTTCTAATCAAGAGATTAGAAGAAAATATAGGGAGGTGTGGCCTTGAGGGAGAGCCAAGTTTCCATTAAGCAGGAGGTGAAGAGAGCAATCTGCCATGGACATAATGTTTATAAGAGGTTTTTGTCTGTTTGCTTGTTTTACAATGGATCAAAGGTTGCTCCAGCTGTAAAAGTAAAAGTCACAACATGTAATAGAAAGAGGACCGGCTATCTGTCAGAGGTCAGAGTTCCATTTCTGGCCTCATCATTTACTTGCTGAGCGACCTTAACCAATTACTTCACCTCTTTGAGCTCAGTTTTCCCATCTGTGAAATGATAAAGTCGTAACTGGCTTACTGTGAGGATCAAATATATAATGGATGCAAAATGGCACTGTAAACTGCAAAGTGCCATCTACATGTGAGTTATTACTGCACAGCGAGTTAATGGTAGCATTTGGACAAAATTCTTAATTCTTGACTCTCAATTTATAACAGTCCTGTAAGAAAGTCAGGGCAAAGGCTGTCTCCATTTTACAGGCTCATTTATTCAAAAAATCTTACTGAATTACGGCCATGCCACCCTGAATGCGCCTGATCTCATCTGATCTCCGAAGTTAAGCAGGGTCGAGCCTGGTTAGAACTTGGATGGGAGACCACCTAGGAAGACCAGGTGCTGTAGGCATTTAAAAAAAATAAAATAAAATAAAGTAAGAAAGAAAGAAACTTTACTGAGTGCTTATCGTACGTCAGTTACTGAGCTGGACAAGGGGATAGTGAGATGAATCAGACACAATCTATAACTTTGGAGTTCATAGTTTAATGGAGGAGACAGACGTAGTAACACGATAAGTTGTGCTATGTGGCATAATGGTGGACTAGACTGCTAGTGTGCACAGAAAAAAGAACAATTAGGGAGAGCTTGAGAGAGCTTTCTAGTAGGAGTGGCATGGCAACTGGGCCTTGAAGATTAAGCCAGAGAAGAGGAGAGGTATTCCACTCCCAGTCAGTTAGTGGTGAAGATCCAACTAGAACCCAGAGCCACAAACATGCAGTTATGTGCCCCACACCCCTCTGCCCCCACCCCGTGCTCTCTAGACAAAGGGAAAGAAGCCTCTCTGGTCTCACTTAGAAGCTTATTCTCTTTGTTTTTGCTAAGGGCCTGGCTGCCATGGGAACACCATTCTTGCTTAGTCTCTTTTCTATATGCTGTCAACAACTTATTGTTGGGGAGCAATTGCACAGCTCAGATCCCCCAGATATGAGGCATCATGCTTGTTTCTGCCTCTTAGTCTCTTCCCAATTGTCTAATGATGCCTGTTGTTGGCTGACTGCCCTTCCTTATTTGGGAACAAATCAGAGGTCAGTGGGTCAACTAGTAAGCAGCTTTCCCAGGAAACCAGCAAGCCTTTAAAGGAATCATGACTTGTCACACACCCCATGATTGTGCCACACAAATGGGGTTCCTGGAGGACTCTTCACCCTGTCCCCTTCTCTCCTCACTATTTCCTTCAGTAACATTAAGGAAAAACCAGGTCGTATCTAGTTTCTTCATTCTCTTAGGTTCCCAAACTGATGGTTCCCTTCTCACTTTTTCAGAGAGCATTGGTGGAGACCTACCTCTTTTCCTGGAAACTTGGTCATCCAGGATTGGGCCCTATTTTAATAGCCAGCAATAATAAAATCATGGTATATCCATTTTATAGATGAAGAAACTGAACCTCAGCGAAGGTAAGAGATGGTGGGCACCATCTTTGGAGGGACAGCAAAACATGAGACTGGATTGTAGCCTAAGGCAAGAAAATAATAATACAAATGTTGGCTGTCTAGCATTCAGGTCCCTTTCCCTAATAGTACTCTCATTTCTGCACACATTATGTAGAGTCGTGGAGGGAGTGGGCATCCAGATAGGGAGTGGGCAGCCTATCTACCACTACAGTCACTGAAAGGCCAAAGAGTTCTAGTGTCTGAGGTTTAAAGCAAATAGAAATTACCTCTCTACTGAGATTAGCACTGTGCTTAACCTACTGTGAATGCTTAGGGAATATCATTTCTGTTTCACCATCATGTTATTTATTATCATTGCGGTGTCAGGCAAGTCACTTAACATTCCTTGCCTCAGAAATGATGTATGTAAAACTGCCAGTGTTCTTAACGTTTATTAACTGTTATGCTTGTCATAATTATTTTGTTATTGGCATAATTATTTTATTATTTTATCACGAGTGAATGGGTTGAATCAATTGTGCTATGTCATTGGCATGACAAATTACTTAACATAATGCAGAAACAGACTTTGACTTGTTGATGTAGAAGTTTATATCATTGAATAGAAAGGTCACGTTATGATATTTAGATTAAAAACTATATGTAAATAAATATATACCTGAAATGATATATCCCCAAATGATAACCAATATTTATCTTTAGGCAGTGTGATTGTGGATAATTTTCAAATTTTATTTTTGCCTTTCTTCATTTTCTGTCTTCACGAGCAGACATTATTTAGTAGTAATTATTTTTTAAGTGGGGTGCTGCAAGGATGGCTGCTCAGCGAGTATTCTCACTTTCCTGCGTGGTGCAGCAGTATGACTAGGGGAAGATGGGTTCCAACGGTGAAGTGGCTCGGCTGCTGGCCAGCAGTGACCCACTGCCTGGATCTCAGGCGATAAGCCATATGCAGAGCTGTGGATGGGGACATACCCACAGGGAGATGCCCAAATTCGTGACAACCACATCTCACAGAAGACCCTAGGCCAGTGGATTGCTGACAACCAGTTCTACTTGGGCTCGAAGGTCAAGGTAACCTTTAATGGCAAGCAGCCCTTCCTCTTCAAAGTGTTCTTGGTTGAAATGGCCCTGTCCATCCAGGCGCACCCTAACAAGAAGCTGGCAGAGAAGCTGAACCTCCAGGCTTCACAGCACTACCCTGATGCCAACAAGTCAGAGATGGCCATTGCCCTCACCTCCTTCTAGGGCTTATGTGGCTTCTGGCCAGTCGAAGGGATTGTGACCTTTCTGACGAAAGTGCCCAAGTTCCATTTCCTAATTGGAGATAATGCAGCAACACGGGTGAGGCAGAGCCCGAACTGTGACTCCCAGGTGTGACCTCTGCTCTGCAGGGCTCTTTCTCCCAACTGATGAAGAGTGAGAAGGTGGTGGTGGAACAGCTCAATCTCTTGGTAAAACAGATCTCCTAGCAAGTGGATGCTGGAAACAGGGAGGACATCTAAGGGGAGCTCTTGCTGCAGCTGTACCATCTGTATTCCAGTGATATCAGATGCTTTGCCATCTACTTCCTAAACCTGCTTACCCTGGAGCTGGAAGAGGCCATGTTTCTGGAGGCCAATGTGCCTCAAGCCTACCTGAAAGAGACTGCATGGAGTGCACAGTATGTTCAGACAACACGGTATGTGCCGGCCTGACACCCAAGTTCATCGATGTGTCAACTCTGTATGAAATGCTCAGCTAGAACCCCAGCCTCAGCAAGGATAGTCTCTTTTCTCCAACATGGAGTCAGGAAGACCCCTATCTCTCTTTGACCCCCCCCTGTACCTGGCTCCATCACTAAGTATAAGGTCTTGGCATTGGACTCTGCTAGCATCATCCTGATGGCATAGGGTACAGTGACAGCCAGCACTCTCACGGCCCAGGCAACAACCCTTCTGCAACATGGTGGGGTGCTAGTCATTGGGACCAATGAGAGTGTCTCACTCACTGTGCCTGAGGACCTGCTGATATTCCATGCCTGCTGTCTGCTGTAGAGGCCACAGCCATCTTGGCTCTCCTGGCTCACCCTAAATCCTGGCCAGCCTTATCTCCTCAGGTCTGGTCCAAACTCCTTCCCTGCTCTGGATTTTTTTGGGTGCACGTTGGAAGAGCTGGTATAGAGTAATGAGCTTGAAGGCAGTGACTTTTGAGCAGGCCTAGGTTGACCCAACTTCTTCCTGGGAAGATGGGCCCAGGTGAGGACTAAGGGCTGACACTCCTCTTGTATTCTCACCACACCTGAGCCAGACTCAATGCAGGAGGCAGCTCTGTTCCACCTACAGTATTAGACAGGCTGGTGAAATCTATGATTAGCTCAGCATCAGTTACAGCAAAGGGATAGGTAACTAATACTAAGAACAGGGTTCTGGCCCCGGGACTGCCCATTTCCTCAGCTGCAGAGGAAGGAAAGGGTAGGCCTGTGGACCAGTGCTGTTCATCATCACTTTCTTGCTCTGTCAAAACAATTTAAGATCAATTGTGTTGAGGAAAAAGGAAAAACAAAGATTATCACTTAGTGGCAAATCAAGGACTCTGACTAGATTTCAGTCAGGGGCAAATTCAAGGGGGTAGGGCAAGGCAGCCAGGTTGCATTCGATAGATATGGAGTCAGAAATGTCAGTCAGAGCATACTCTGGATGACATGCCTCTGGTTTAAGGAAGGTCCTAGGCAGTGCCTAGATACAGATCCAACCTTCCAGGGAAGCTGGAGGCCAGAGCTCAGAGAATAATTTCTATCTGTCCCCTATCTCTTCCCTGCATCTTCTACCACTTTATCCCTCTGCAAAAAAGAAAAAAACAAAAAGAAAAAGATTCCAGCCATTAAGTTCCTCAAATATGGCAAACTCATTTCCACCTCAGGGCTTTATTACTGCCTTTTTTCCCTGTTAAACCATTTGTAAGTTACTCTTCATCTTCCGGTGACTATCTATCCCATTAGTCTATTTATTTCTTTGATAGCATTCATTCACTCTGAAAATATCTTGATTGTTGTCAGAAAAATGTAAGCTCATGAGTGCAAAGATGTTGTCTGTCTTGTTCACCATATACATGCTGTGACAAGAATAGTGCTTACAGAAAGCAGGAGCTAAAAAAAAAAAAAAAAAAGAGAACACCCACTGATTTGATGCAAAATCAGAATTCCTCATCAGAGAAAGTGTTAAGCAGGGAAACTAAGACAGAAACCCAGTTGTGATACCGGGACTCGGTAGCATAGACAGTCAGCAACTGTTGAGTTCACCTTTTGGGGTTGGACGTAGTCAAGAATATAAGGAAACAAATACTATTTCAAGTGTTTTTTCCTTTGCAAAGAGTAGTTATTACCCCTCTCCCCCAATTGATGACATTTTCAGAATATGACATGGTCTGTAGATGAGTTTATTGGAAGTCTGGGCTTCTAGGCTAAATGAGTAACTTCCTGAATGATGTGAAATTGATGAAGCTTGTGGCATTACGGAAAAACATGACACAAATTGTGCACTAAAGCAATTCCATGGAAAGATGTTTGATAGTATAAATGGTCACTTAGTTTAAAAGATTTTGGCTTGAAGTTATGACAGCTGAACATTTCTTATACATAACAAAATCCCTAGTATGTAGCTATTAACTCAGCTTTTCTGGGACACAAGGAAGCAGACAACTAGAGTTCTATGCCAAACCTTCTGTAAACAAGTAGAAAAAATGAGGAGGAGGAAGGGGAGTAGAAAATAGTTAAGACTTTTATTCTACACCTTTTACATGCCACACACTAACAAGGAATGAATTTCTCATTTAATAATACTGCAACAGGTATTATTTCCACTTCCCAGATGAAAATAATAAGGCTAAAACAGATCGACTTAACCAAGATGACAGTTAATAAATTACAGAAGAAAATCTAATTCCAGGTTTATTTGACTCCAAGACCATCTACCACACTTGCCTCCCCAGCATTCTTGGAAATCCCCTTGATGAAATGTATTGCTCATCTTAAAAAAAAAAAAAAAAAAAAAAAAAAAGGGCAACGATATGGCTGAAAAGAAGGCAGGAAGTAACAGGAAAAACCCATAAACTATAAGGTTGAATCACATGAAATTGGTGATGACTTTTTTTGCCATAAAAGCAGCAATATTGTTCAACCTCATGGTATTTGTGGTGAGAAGATCACTATGACAACACTATTAATCACTACTCTGTCACCCATTTGTACACACCTTTCGGATTACATTTCATTGCCATTTCAGTGACCCCTTGAAGCAGGAAGAGGGAGGATAATCATTCCCATTTTACACATGAGGAAAAGCAGGTCTGGTAACCCTACATGCTTATCAGAGCAGCATTTGCCCTTAGGAAAATCTGTAACATTTTTTAAGGCTTCTCCCTGTCTTCCACTTCCTACTCCCACCACAGCCCACTGTCTACATCATGTTCTGTCAAAACAATTCTTGAATTTGTCTTCTATAGTAGGCTCCTAACTGGTCTCCCACACCCTCGATCTAGTCTCCAAACTGTAGCCAGAGATTTTTCTAAATGCAAATTTGATCATTTCACTTACCTCCTTAAAATCCTTAGTTCTTCATTCCTCACAAGATAAAGTTCAAATGCCCCAGCCTGTCCTTTATGACCCTGACCCCCGTCTACCATCTCCAGCCTCACCATTTGCCATTGCCCCTCAACGCACCCTGTTGTGTAGAACCCACCTCTCTTACTTTACTCGAACTGTTCTGTGGCTGGATGGCTTTCTCCTCTCTCACCTGACATTCAGCAGGCCAATTTATGCTTTTCAAGGCTTAGTTCAAATGTCACCTCTTTGTGAAACCATGCCTGACTTTCTTCTGATAGTCACCAGTTTTCTGTGCTCTCACAGCAGCTGGTACTTTTCTTCTATTAGAAGACTTATTAAACAATACTGATAGGTGTTCATGCATCCTTAAGATACTCAACAAACTGCTTTTCACCCTTAGTAACTTCAGGACGTAGCACAGCACTAAACATACAGCAGGTATTATCAGTCAGAACCCAAAGGTCCTAGAAAGTCCTTGTCTTGTGCCTCAGGTTAGGGAATAAGGGAAAAGTCCTAATGACATGTTGAGTGCCAAAAACCAGGGCAAACTATTCCAGGACTTTTCCAGAAGTCAGTACATTGAAAGTATAAGCCAGGGACTACCTGAACCTGGATTAATACTTTCATTAACAAGGCTTATTTTCATTAAAGTAAATAGTATCTACATGATCTGTATGAATTACATAAGAATATTTGGATTTTATATTTCACAGAGATACCTAGGCCAGTGGTGGAGCACCTAGAAATCAAATTGCCCTTTGCTGCCACCATAATAACACATTTAATTCAATTAGATGAGCAAGGAATAATTTACTAGCAGAAAATATGTATGCAATATAAAACCATCAGGAGTACACATGGCCACAAAGACAGGCTGTTAGATCGAGAGCATTTAGCTGGCCAAATATTCCCATAATGCTTCCTTGTTACTTTTTAAATTTGGTAGCAAATATTAATGTGTCAAAAACATGTATGAAGAAGAAATAGAAGATTGAAAAAATTCCTTCTACCAACTTTTCTTGAACCTGAAAAAAAGACCAACATTGTTTGATTTTACCTGTGGGAACATACTGGTCTAGCTTGTGGAATCCCAGTATACTAGCAGATAGTTAAAAACCACACCTTAAAGTCATACCTTTACTCAAAGCACAGGCCGTTAAAAAAACAAGTGTGACCTGAAACGACTCCATAGAAAGAGAAAATTTTGATTACGATAAATGAAATTCACTTTTTAATGTTGTTGGGCTTTAGGAAATGGTTTGCGTAACTTAGTGGAGTTCAGTATTTTTCCTAGATGCCTTGACCCAGATAGGCCTTTTCCCACTGTCCTGGCTGAAGTCTTGTGCTGCAAGATTCAGTCTTCTCCCTGCTTTAAGAGAATGCAGTGCTTACTCATGAGGGGATGCCAGCTCCTGGGTGGGCCCAGAAGAAGCTAAGGAACTTCTTCATTTCAAACACTTAGGAGCCTAAGAGATCTTGATCACAGATCTAAAAATCACAAGAGCAGGAATAAGAGGCTCTGGGTAATGAAATATCTTAGCCACACCCAGCGACCTGAGGGGGTAGACAGCATTTATTTTCAAGATGTAATTGCGATACAACTTATAACTGGTATATTTTTATTTTTTTATTCACTTGGAGAGACAGGCAGTATATCTATAACACATCCTGATTCCTTAATATGAGACATTCTTAGAGTGGTCTTTTTCCCACCTAATATTTCATAGGCACATTTCCACAAGGTTAATTTAATTCACACCCTGTAATCTTTATAGCTACATGCCCTATTCATTTGGCCACTCAATAATTACTTAGCCTCTATTATTTACTGTGTACTCTGGTACACTCTGTATTTACTTAACACCATTTGCTATCAATACTCATTTTGGAGTGTCACAATCGTTTTCAATTTTCATTGTTAAAAATACTATTAAAATCTCTAGACTTTTCTTTTTTTAGGTATGTCTTTCAAAATGGTATCACCAGGGAAGAGCCTAAGCAAGTCAAGGAATTGTATAGCTACTGTTGTATGTGGTCAAGTTTAAAGTATAAGATTTATTTTAGAATTCTATGTGAAATTTATGGTTAGACCACTGCAGAAGACCAGGATGAAGATGACAAGAGTCTAAACTAGGGCAATCACAGTAGGAGAGGGAAAAAAAAAGACAGGAAAATACTGAAGAAGGGAGAACATGGAACTTGGTGTCTGATGATACAGGGGGTAAGGGTGGAGTTAGGCATGATTATTGGGTTTCTAGCACAAGTGACCAGATAGAGGACATAGCAGAGGAACATGTTTGAGGGAACAAGATAAGTTCCATTTCATGTTGATTTTGAGGCATCTGTGGAGATATTCAGGTGGAGATATTCCAGTTGACTATAAAGTTTGTTGAAGAGGTAGCTATAAAAACATAAGGCTTTTTAGTATAAGTTTCTTAAGCCAGAAACCCTGAAGGTCAATTAACTGAATTATTTCATTTTACAGATGAGGCGATAGGCCCGGACAGCTGTTTTCAGAAAGCAACTTTGAGAATTGAGATTAGATTTAGGAAGCCTCATTCAGGGCTATTTCAGCCCACCATGCTGCATTCCATTTTTATACCTTGTTGTTTTTATAATTATTCAAAAATACGTAAGAGTAGTTTTCTCAGAATCCTAGTTATATTTAGAACCCCAGAAAAAAGGTGTAAATCTCACCCACTTGCATTCTTTTGTAACTGCATAACTGACTTTTCAATCAAAAAGATCCTGCCATGAATGCTAGATAAAATAAAGAGAAAGTGGTCTGATTACTGGAAGTGACTTTGATCAGAGTGAGCAACTCTAAATATCACACTGTTCCTATAACCTGGCTGCGCATATTTCTGTGCTTAATTGTTAAAGAATCAGTCATTTGATTATATTCTGAAAGCAACCAAAAGTACTATGTTCATCACAGACCATCTATCACATGAAGTATATGGGTTATGACAGTTACATTTAGTTGTGATAAGAACAGTTGATAAGAAAAAGTACCAAGAGCTACTCAAAAAATTGACATGATAAGTACTGTTACAAAGTTGAAGGCCAATGATACCTCAAATAAAGAATTCTTGAGAAATGAAGCTTCTTTTTAAGTAAGTTACCGGTGTTAAAAACAAAAATAAAGCAAGTACAGTATAAAATTAGGACCTAAGTTCTGAGGGAGGTATGAAGAAAATGAGACTAGGTTTCTGTCTTCTCTGCAGTGTAAGGAAAGAAAGTGAATGGGGGAAGAAATGAATGAATGCTTATTGATGAGTGCCTACTATGTACCAAATATTCATAATAAATTCATTTTATTTCATCTCTCACATCAACTTTGTGAAGTACCCATTATTAACACCCTAGAAATGTGAAAACAAAGGCACAAAGAGATTAGGCAGTGGTGGCAATACGTGACTAGTTGCAAGGGCTTTAGTGTCAGGCACCCTGGCTTTAGATTTGGGTTCAACTCTTACTATTAAGCCTTAATTAATAAGTAACTTACCCTCTGTATTACTTAATATTGTTTGCTTATCAATATTCATTTTGGAGTATCTATAATTGTCATCATCATCATCTGTAAATGATATAACCATCATCTGTGATATTGACTGTAATCATCTGTAAATGATGATAATATCTGCCTCAGAGTCATTGAGAGGATTATGTAAGCCATGAAGAAAGCACCCAGTAAGCATTCAATAAATCAGCTATTTACCATTGTCTAAAACCACACAGCAAATAAGTGGTAGATAGGACTCCACACTTTTCTGATTCTAAACTGAACTTCTGCACTGTACCTGGTTGTCTCTTTAGGCTCCTGAGATGCTGGGAGTGGAGAGTAGAGCTCAGGGAGGGGAACAGATAACACTGATGGTGTACTCATAGTCTGGGAGAGGGCAGAAAGGCAGGAAGCTGAAATAAGTATTAGGACAAAAGACAAACTATAATTTTAAACGGAATCTTGACTTAGGGGGAAGGCTATAAATTGTTAGCTAAGAACACTTACCAGAGTGGAAAGAAGTCACCAGTAAAACTACTTACCTTACCCAATATATAGCACAGATATTTCACATCTGATATTGTTTCTAAAAATATTTTAGATATCCAGAAATGAGTTCTTGTGCCTATTTTATAAATCACATAGACGTTTCTTACAGCTAGCAAAATATCACTAATATCAATCTCCTTGCTAATAAAAAATTACCTGTTTTTCTCTTATAAAAACAGCTTTAAACTCTGATCACTTTTAATTCCAAAATAAAAGGAACTGCATAGAGCTCCCTCTAGTGCCATAACAGCTTCTCTTGTAAGATTTACAAGTTAACTCATTCAATGTATTTATATATTATACCCTCACTTGGTGTCAGATACTATGTTTATTCTCTTATCAAACATTACGGTCCTAATTATATGACATTTTCTAATGTGAGCAGGTACAACCTTTAAATATATATTATATCCTTATTGAGAGAACAGTGTAAATAGCTTCTCTAGTGCTGTTATCCAATTCCATTTACATTTATTAAATGAACATAGCTAAAGAAATGCTGAAGTAAACAGCTTAATGTAGTATAGATATCTGACAACTGTGTTAACTTCTCTCTTTGTTCTCCTTATTTATGAATTTAAGAAAATGGCAATGTGAGCCAATTTGATCCCAACAAAAATGGTCTGAATATGTTAGGCAGGCAATTTTCTGAGTTATCAATAGAGATATATTCTAGGACATACAGAGGCATAATTCCTTGAGATTTTAAATGCGATACTAGTTGATTGTGAATACAAAACTGAAATCTTTAACATGCTAAGTCACTTTCTTGTCCTATATATTGCCAGCCAATAGATGTTCGATGAAAAAAGAATTCCTTAGTCAAGTAAGATTAAGACATGATGGGTTAAACCAAACTAATCTGCTTTCTTTACGAAAGACCTCTCAGAACACTAATGTGCATGGTGAATTCCCAGCACAGGACAGTATAAACCTTTTCACAAACTTACTTGACTATGGAGCTCTTTTCCTCCTAGAATATCTAATGACATCAAGGACGCCAACGTTCAATGGAACATACTTTGGGAAATGATTTAATCCAAAGGTGCACCAGTTTCTCTGCTCTCATAAATCTTCAGCCTTTGACTCAGTGCATCAAACTGAACCCATCCTTCCTTCCTGCATTCCTAGTATCTTTCCCATTCGGTACTCACTGACTGCTTTGAGATCTCAGTGCTCTGGAATCTCAAATGTCTGGTAATCCTTTGGTTCTTTCTGATTAAAAGAGCAAGTGGCTTCAAAGTTTATGACATCATACAAGTTACCAAGCTCCTTCACAATCCAAACAAATCATTCCATTCTCACTCAAGCACTGAAATAGGAGATGCTGCTTTTACTCTTTCGAAGACCTTATCTGTGGATTCATCCTGAATGCCTGAAGCCTAACTGGAAGACAGAGTATAACAGTCCAATGTTTAGCCTTAGCTAAAAGATCATACTATTTCGATCATCCCCAAGGAATGCAAGGACCAAAAGGACAGCATAATCACGCTCTAGGGAAGTCAGCTCAGAAAGGCATCTGGAATCATATTGGGAGGTGACGGTGCCCAGCCTAGTATAAAGTGAGAAAAAGGGGAGTGAGCAAGGCATGGACGCAACATGAGAACAGTACAGTTTTTTGAATCCTCTGGAGCTGAATCCTCCCAGTACAGTTTCGGTAACTGGCTGGAACCAATTTAATTCCTAATAAACATAAAAGAATACCCAAAGCTAAATGTGAATGAATAAAATCTATTTTGGGTTATCTATTTTTCATTATGATTCAGGATAATTAGAACAGTATATTTATTTCAGTTAGGGTTCATAATACTCTTTTAAACTGAAGAAGGATCTGTTTTCTCAAGTTATTTGGTACTTTCTTCCTGGAGTTAAATTCCAGAGGAAAGCCCTTTAGAATAAAATAAGGCATTTTTAAACTTACTGATGTTGGAATAATAAATAAGTAAAATCAATCAAGTAAATCAAGGCCTGTCTCATTTTACATCACTGGGTTTGTACATTCTGTTAATAAAGTTCATATATTCACAACTCAAAGAGTAATTTAAATTTATAATAGAAATCTATAACCCAACAAAAAAAATCCATTGCTATATAACTAAAATTATGTAATTATACATTTATTTATAAAATAACAGAAGATTTAGGAATAAATCTGTTTATTGTACTGTGAAAATGGTCGTGGTACATATGAGAAACATTATATAGTTTGAGGACAGCATTCAGAACTGTTAAGACAAAAGACAAACTATAATTTTAAACTCAATCGTGATTTACGGGACAGGCTGTAAATTATTGGCTGGAATGCATTCAGCATGAACTCAGATTCTATATAACATAAAGCATGAAAAAATACAAAAGATGTTGGAGTCCAATAAGCCCATACCTAAATTTTAACTGTAAAGCTGCAAGGACTTCTTGTTTATTCTTATACACTAGTTTTCTTCTGAGATAAGTTGATTTTATCTCCAAGACTTAAGGCCATTCCCTGTAAACAAGAATGAAGATGCTTATAATTATTGAAACTATGTAAAACCCATATCTTATTCTATCTCAACCAAGTCCCCAATCAATAATACCACATTCAACAATGAAACCAAGGATGTACAAAAGAGACTCACCAAAACCTTACTTGGTTAAGTACTTTTAGTGTTAGAATCACGAACAGTCACTGGATTTGTTGCTTGGATTTTAAAATATTTAAAGAACCCATTTCACAAACACCTCATGAGAAACAATCATTTAAGCAAATAATCAATTATTTAAGAAAATAACCCAGAATGAAAAGGCCAAAAGGTGGTACATTTTAATGAAGCAAAGGCTGTATTTGTATTCAGAGAATACATTTATTATATATATATATGTATACACACATATACATATATATATATGCATCTAATGCACAAAACACTAGTGTGACAGAGCATAGTACATACATAAATAAGAAAGCCTTAAATTCCTTCTCCTTTTGTTCAATTCAGAGATGATCTCAAAAAAAGCAATTGTTACCTGACTTTTTGCACGAATCCTTATGTGGCCAGTAACAGGGGCCTCTGGTCCCTGGTGAATAGGCTTCTCAATGCTGACATTTGCAAGTGCGTCTTCTCCAAATATGGAACGAGCATAGAGGTTGGCTGCCATAAAGCCACAGTAACCAGAAAGTGCCTGGAAGAAATTAGTGATAAATTCAATACTTTACTAGAGAACTACATAGAAGAAAGACCAAAGAGCATAGATGAACTATCACTTAAAACAGTACTTATCATATGGTGGTGGTGACACAGCTGTATGAGTTTGTTAAAACTCATGGAACTACACACTTGAACAATATGGATTTTACCACATGTATATTATATCTCAATAAACCTGACTTTAAAGAAATAGCACTTACCTCAATTTGTATTTATACATTTTCCATTTACTTAGAGTTGTTTGACTGCCCCTTACACCAGACCTTAAGCTCCATGAAGAGACTATTTAAATTTTGTTCATTATTGTATATCCAGCAGCTCCTAAGTATGCTGGGCGTATAATATTTGTCTGAATATCTGTTGGGCTCAGTATTTGTTAAATAAACTAATATATGAATTAAAACCTGCTCGTCTCGCAGCAGATATTCTTTTACTGATAAAATTAGTATTATAACATTAGCAAAAATCTTATAAAGACAAAATTTCTTAGAGCCTTGGCTTCATTTTTCTCTTTCTTGTCTTTTTTCATACATACACAAACACAGCAGAAAAGCAGAGTTTATCGACAATTCTGTATTTAAGCAGATAAAGTCTGACCCACAATCAGAGCCAACAGAATATATCATGGAAATTTTCTAATCGAGTATCAAAAACTATTTTGGAATAAGCCTTTAGCTTATTCCAAAGGGAGAAGACTGAAAAGAAAAGGAATTTGACTATTCATTTGGATCAGTGCTCTAGGAACGAGCAGGCTGGTATATTCCAGTAGAGAAAGATAAGCAAATTCATACATTCTATGGGATACCTTCTTTTAGCTAGGCCAGAATGACACTGCTTTTCTCATGCTGAATAACAAAAATACACTAGAGGAAATACAAGAAATCCAGGAATCCACCATACTACTCTCCATCGGATTTAAGAAGTTCTCAGTCTTACCTTCTCTGGGGTGAGGCATTTCATGTTTGTTGACTTTAATATGTGTTGTAAATAGTCATTCAAATCAATTATGTTTGTGTTAACTGTCACCTGTACAGAGGGAGAAAAAAGTCAAGATTATAATTCTTACAATGAGAAAGTTGTGAATTTCTTATCTTGGGGTTGAGAAACAATCACTTGTGTGTCAAATGAGACCTGCCCCCCAAGTATTTAGTGGAGAAGATGGGCAACGAAAAAGTAAATGACACCTACAAAATCCAACAAACTGAGGATAGTATCAAAACTTTCAGATATAGATAATTTCATAGAAGAGCAACATATTCCATATAAAATGTTTCTAATAAAAATCAGCCTCAAAGAAATAAACTTCTTCAGTTGGCCACTGGCTTTGCAAAGCATCTTTGAACACTGGATTCAATGACAAATTATTATTCACACATACAAGAAATGGAATATTGTCTATAATGTCGATCAATAAATCAGATTATAGAACTGCTACTCTCACCAATTTAGAACAGCAATTTACCAAACTACTTGTATGACTTCCAGTTAAGGCTACTTTGCAAGAATAGATATTGAAAGACTTTGCTTTTGACATCACTTTTCAGTGGGATTAATTTTATAGGAGAATCCCTTAGCACTAGCCAAAGAGAAACAAAGATTAGGAGTTCAAAGAAATCTTTCTAGGACCAACTTTGTTTTCCCATTCAAATTCGGCCCACATTTGACGGAATTCAGCATCAGTGCAAGTTGCAGGCTGGATATAGTCCATGATGTCAATGTGAATATCACTGAGGACCACACAATTTCTGTCACTTGCTGCTCCAGAGACATCATAAACTGCAATACACATATACAAAACAATCCCAATCATCGGAGGCAAATTTTAATTTAGAAAGTTTTAATATTTCCAAATAATTATGGTATTAACAAATATTTTTATAATGCTTATATATTGCTCTAATCTAAATGCTTTACAAATATTACCTGTTTAACACTCCATCAATCCTATGTTATAATACTATTATTTTCTATCTTATAGGTGAGGAAACAAAAACAAAGAGAAGTTAATTAAGTTGCTCATGGTCACAGAACTAGTAAGTAGTGGGGGGCCAGGATTCAAACTCAAGTGCTGTGTCCTAAGCATTCCAGGGGAATACACAAGTAATAGTGCTCCCATAGTAGGTGCTTAACTAATATTTTTGAATAAATATTACTGAGCCATAGTACTTGATGATACAAGATTATATGCTTCTATGACTGTCTCTTCCACAGTGGACAGTCATAATCTGATTTGAACCTTCCTTCCTTCCTTCTAGCCGCATCCCTTGACACTCCCCACCCTATCTACTTTCAGAGAAAATTGAGGTTACCATGAACCATTTTCGGCTCCACATCTAAAATTAAATGTATCTTTCTCTGAATCCACTCTCACCTCCTCAGATTTTATACCAAAGAAGTGCTGCTGCTTCCCTCTTTCGCACTTCTATCTTTACCTTCATATTCTCTACTGACTTTCTTTCCTTATAATCAGACTATAGACATACTCAAGGCGCTCTCATCTTAAAAAATAAATAAATCTCCCCTCATCTTTGACTTCTATTCTGGCTACCGTTCTCTTTCATTCTTATCAAAACCAAAGTCCTATGCTCAGAATAGTCTACACTCACTATCTTTATTTCTCCATCTCCTATGTAGTCTTCAACTTATCACCACTGCCCAAGACCTGTATGATGAATATTGTAATATCACTAATCACTAAATCTAAAGGACCCTTCTTTTAGACTTCATGTTACTTGATCTTTTGCAGCTTCAGATACTTCTTGAAAAGTTTTCCTTACTTATCTCACCACACTTCAGATTC
Organism: Pteropus alecto; assembly: GCF_000325575.1. NCBI lineage: Eukaryota > Metazoa > Chordata > Mammalia > Chiroptera > Pteropodidae > Pteropus > Pteropus alecto. The sequence goes on from NW_006431079.1 coordinate 5,111,431, forward strand.
ATTTGTAGGCTTCTCCTCATTTGACTAAGCTTTTAATATTGTGATTCTCTTGGATTCAGTTTACAAATCTCCCCTCTTCTCATTTTTTTAATGCTGTCCTCCGAGTGATTTCTTCCATTTTTATTGCTTTTAAACAAATATATCTCTAGTTTAGACCTCTTGTTCAAGTTGCAGACTCATATCAAATTGCCCTTGGGTATCTTCAGACACTTTATTATTCAACCTGCTCAAGATTTAACTTATTCTGTCTCTCAAATTTGGTCTTCTCTCTTATATTACCTGTTTTAGTGAGTGATACAAATATCAACCCAATAAACCCAATCAAGAAATCTGAGGTTACTGTAGCCACTTCCTCTTTCAATCAGAAACCACGTCCTGGGCATTCTATCTTCTTAATATCTATTATACTTAGCATTTCTCTCCATCCTGACCAAGGATGTGTTGGCTCAAACCATCATCTCTTACCTATGATACTTCAATAGTCTACTAGTTAATCTTCCTGTCTCTTCTAATCAGTCTTCTATCGTACTGTCACAGAAATATTTAATCATGCAACTCACTCATAATTTCTCAATGCCTCCCCTTTACGTCCAAGATAAAGTATAAAATCCTTAGTATGACAAGCAAAATATAGCTCCCATTAAGCTTTTTAACCACTTTTTGTCCTACCACCACCCTCTAGCTAACTGTAAACTCCAGGTATACCAAACCACCTGCCTTTGGTCCAGCTATCTATAGAACATTTATTGCTCTTTCAAAATCCTACTTGAGCATTAGCTCCTCCACAAAGGCTTTTCTAACTTTTCCCTACCAGCTTTGAAAGAACTGACCTAAGCTCTTCATAGACTCTCACAGGCTTCTTTCTTAACACATACCATTGTGTACTGCACATATCTATTTTACATATGTTTTCCTTTACTCTAAGACTATAAGCTATCTGAGGATAGAGCTCTTTTGTTCCTCACCATGGCAGACCCAACCCTACCACAGAAACTGCTAAATAAATAGACAAAAAGTTTATTGATTGAATGCCTCTATAAAAAGTAGCCCATAGGTAGCCTGGCAACAAATGTCTAGTTTTAGACTGAGTTTAGATGTTACCTTTTGATAATGTACCCTCATCCTTTAAAAGCCTTCCATACTGTTAGCATGTTCCCCACCCAAAGCACATGGCATATAAACCAGCTCACATCATATTGTATTGTAATTAAATATTTCTCTCCTCCTTCTGCTTGACTTTTTTTTGAGGACAGTGACTCTGTCTGGTTCATTTCTATACATCCAGAACACAGTACAATGCTTAGTACCTTGCAGGTGCCTCATAAATGAATGTATAAACGGATTTAGGTCCTGTCCTCAAGAAATGTCACACAGCTACTCATCGCAGAAAATTCTTTAATAAAAATATTCAAAACGTCACATGCTGTAAAATAATTCCTTACCTATGTTACCAAATATTATTCCATTTTCTGTTGATGCTACTTTGACATTAGCTTTAATATTTGCAAAATCATGAGGAGCAAGAGTCAAAGGAGATGGCTTTTCTACAAGTTTCAGATCCCCTGAAAAAAAATTTAGACATGGTTAAGAATACATATATATAAACCTCTCAAATCATAAAATCTTAAAATGTATGCAGCTTAATAGTTTCTAGCAAAGTAAGGAATAAGAGAAGGGTTCTGATTCAAACATGAGGAGGAAATAAATAATTTAACACCTTATTATTCACATCAATATGCACATTTTCTTTTAAAAGGTAATTGGCTTCTCAGAATAATTCTATTTAATTTGTGTGTAGGGGAAGGTTATTCTGGGCATATCATTTTATTTCAATGAATACAAACTTCTCAGAAAGCTTAATTCATAAACTATATACTGCATTACAAAGAAAGATAAAACAATCTGCAGAAAGACATAAATTCTTAGAAATATAGTTCTTTATATAGGCATCAAGCTATGCTGACGGCAGAAGTATGTTTTTCCCTGACATTTTAAAGTCCTTTAACTCTTATTTAAGCCATATGGAATTTCCTAGGGGCACTGTAGTGTTCTTGTATATAATTTATGTTTCCCAAATTCAAAGCCAGATATAGAAGTGGTCAAAGTCTGATTCATGTGTCTTTATTAAGGGGAAAAAAGACATCTCACATTGCTAAATATGATAATGACATATTACTCTGGCCACATGTGGTATGTATTGGTTATGGACTCAGAAAATACCTAAGTTCTATACAAAGGCAATTAAAATTTTAACTAAGTGAGCTACTTGGTAAATCTGTAATTTAAACAGCTCTTATTTATTTGCAATCAAGCTCAGTGAATAAGCCTATCTGAATGTACCAAGAACATAAGCATAAGAAAGTCAGTATCACAGAGGTTGAGAAAACTGGAGTTGAAGAAGACTAAGTATTAAATGTAAAACTAAGCCTTGACTTAAAATGTCACAAAGAGCTCAAGAGAATTCTTCTACTAAAACTTGTGCATTTCCCTAGATAACCTGTCATAAAGATTTACTATAAATAATCTTTCCTTTATGGTAAATTTCCTCACCCAGAGTAGCTAACTCTAGTGTGCAGTTCTGCAAAGTATCACTGGTTTGGTTTACAACAAGTACATCCAGGACGATATCGTACTGGTTGACATGAACATAAGCTTCTGCGTATACAGGATCTGAGAAACCTGTCAACTGGGTGACCTGTCAAAAAATAAAGAGATAATCAAATGACTGAGACAATTTAGCCAACATATCCTAGACAAATGATTAATACTTTTAGGTAATTAACAGATGTGCTTAGATTAGACTAGTCATTTTGAAACAGGTATAACAAAATTGTTTTGTAATGCAGATATAGTCATTGAAACTGAGACATTAGAAATAACAGGTCCTAGAGTTTACATCTCAGTAGCAGAAAGATGTTAAATACGTTTAACAAATACATTATACACATTATCCCAACTTGGGAACTGAATAGATCTGTACATATTTCAGTTAACTCCCTCAGCAACTAAACTCACTAGCTACTCTCTAGAACTCAAGAACCCAGTAAAATTCAGTCCCTGCTACCCAAGGTCAGGAACTAAATAGATTCTATAACAAGAAATGCCTATACTTCCATAAAGATAAAATTTTAAATGTCCCCAACTAATTAAAAAAAAAAAACACTCAAAATAAAGCACTTTTAAAACATAATATTGTCACCAAAAACGTAGACAAAACAAAAAATAAACTACATCAAAATTAAAAACTTCTGTGCATCAAAGGATGCTACTACAGACTGAAAGGCAACCCACAAAATGGGAGATAAATATTTGCAAATCATACATCTGATATGGGACTTGTAACCAGAATAAATATAAAGAACTCCTATAACTCAACACAAAACAAACAACAGGATTAAAAAATAAACAAAAGACTTGAATAGACATTTTCCAAAGAAGATACACAAATGGCCAATAAACACATGAAAAGATGCTTAAATTACTAATCATTAGGGAAATGCAAACCAAAACCACAATAAGATACCACTTAACACCCACTAGAATGGCTTCTATTAAAAAAAAAAAAAAAAAAGAAGTGTTAGCAAGGATATGGAGAAATCAGAACCCTTGTGCACTGAGGGTTAGAATGTAAAACAGTACAGCTGCAATGTAAAAACAGTATGGCAGTTCCTCAGAAAATTAAAGCAGAATTATTATATGATCCAGCCATTCCACTTCTGGTTATAACCTAAAAGAAATGGAAGCAGAACCTTGAACAGGTATTTGTATATCCATGTCCACGGCACCATTATTCATAATAGCCAAGAGATGGAAGCAACCCAGGTGTCCATGACAGATAAATGGATAAATAAAATGTAGTTTTCACAATAGAATGTTACTCAGCCTTAACAAGGAAGGACATTCTGACACATGGTACAGCATGGATGAATCTTGAAGACATCAGATTAAGTGAAATAAGCCAGTCACAAAAGGACAAATACTGTATAATTCCATTAATACCTGGAGCAGTCAAATTCATAGAGATAGAACGTAGAACTGTGTTTGCAAGGGGCTGAGGGTGGAGGGGAATAGGAAATTATTATTTAATGGGTATAAAATTTCAGCTTTGCAAGATGAAAAGTGTTCTGGGGATGGATGGCGGTGACAGCTGCACAATATAAATGTATTTAAAGCCACTGAACTGTACACTTATAAATAGTTAAGAGTGTAAATTTGATGTTATGTAAATTTTACACAATTTTTAAAAATAAAAAACTTTTAAATCTATAACTGAAATATTGTTGAAATCAATTCCCAATCTGAAAGGAAATAAAGTGTTTTAATAGTTTGAATTTACTACTAACCTTATCTTGGACAAAAAAAATCAATGTGAGATTGTTTACTCATCTAACAGATGAAGAGCTTAAACTAGATCTCTGATTTGTAAATTTATATGTTTTGAGCACAGAATAGTTTTTCCAATAAAATCCTATATGGAACTCAACATATTAAGACTATGAAAGTAGAGTTTCCCAGTTTAAAGTAGCAGGGGTATAGGAAATCTGAGGGCAGGGTGTGAAGGAGGAGGCCAGTGCCCTGGCCCTTAAAAACTTTAGTTAACTTCTAAGGATCCTCCAGCATTACGTATTAGACGAGGGGTCCTCAACTCCCAGGGCTGCGGACCAGTACCAATTCCTAGTCTGTTAGGAACCGCTCCCCAGCACTAGCATCACCGCCTCAGCTCCACCTCAGATCATTAGGCATTAGATTCTCATAGGAGCACCGGTCCCCTGGTGCCAAAAAGGTTGGGGACCACTGTATTAGGCTATGATTCTATATACAACTGGAACAAATTATAAAATCAGTTATAACTTGGACTTATAGTACTACCATGTAGTAAAGTACTTTATCAGCTTCTGGGTTTCAATTCATGTTTAACAAACCTATCAATCACACTGTTTTTCTGTTTGTTTGTTTTTTTTTAGGCAAGGCAACCCTTGGTTGACCTCACAGATTGCAAGGACCTTGTCAGTTTACAATCCCTTATTTTTTTATTTTTTTATGCCTATAGCACCTGGTCTTCCTAGGTGGTCTCCCAGATCTTCCGAGATCAGGCTTGTTCAGGGTAACATGGCCGTAGACTATCAATCACACTGAACTGACAAAAACTGATGCTGTATAACTCATTTTTCTTTTAAAAAACAGCAGGACCAACAACATCCTGATTACTATTTTCTTAAGTAGCCAATTAAATAACTTACCAGTGTATCTGACATTTTGTTACCTTGTTAAGTTTAGATGCTAGGGGATCTGCTGCCTCTTTTCTCTGTGTGTTACCCATTGCTGCTAGCAAACTCAGCTGAAACTGATCTTCCTTGCAGTTCATTTCATTCTTAGCAGTTAGTTGCATAAAGGAAATGGGGTCATCAGGCTGTACTGTTACATTCCTCTTTTCAGATTCTTTCTGTATTGAGAAAACAAACACTTTAATATTATTTTCTCTTTAATATGGAAAGATAGTTTGTAGGCCTTTAATAGGGACAGCCCTTACATATGAGGACTGAAAAAAAAAAAAAGCCACAAAGCACTTTTATGGCTTTATCACATATACCTTACCTTTTGGGATAATTTCTCTTCTTCCAGTTTAGCAGATAACATGTGAGAAAGGGACTGTCTGCATTCCTTATTGAAAATGTCATTCATTAATGGTGAACATTCAGACAAGACCTTGAGGCACAGGGAAATTCGATCTACATCATCATCTGTAATTGGCTTCTTAGGAAGAGAAGATTTTCCCAAATGAAGGATAGTAGCCATGAGCAACATGGCCTCAGCAACAAAAGACTAGAAAAGTAAAGAAATGAGTTATTTATTGTCATGATTCTCCAACCGTCACTTTATTATAACTCACAATCCAAGAAATTAACTTTTACTTCACTTGAATAAGATTTCAAATCCTTTAGATTTTATCTCCATCCTTTTTGTACCCTTTTTCCTTTCTAATCCAGCTGCCATCCTCTAAAACCTTCATTAACCTTCAACTGAAAGACAGCCATGACTTTTTAACTGTTTTTGCCTTACTCTAACCTCACCAATGCTATATTTTTAAAATTCCAATTACAGAAAAGTTAAAAGAATGATACATTTCCCAATTAATATCTTGCCATATTTGCTTTCTTATTCTACTTACGTATGTACTTATTGTTTTTAGCAAATATATGAAAGTAAGATACTTCACCTCATAAATACTTCAGCACGCATCTCTTAAAAATCAGCAGTTTCCTACATAACCACAGTATCATTATCTCACTTAAGAAATGTAACAATCCTAAAATATCTACTCTATACTCTAAATTCAAATAAATCTTTCTCATTGTCAAAAATGTTTTCATTGTTTTTTTAATCCAAGATCAGCTTCATGCAATTTATTTGGCTGCTATTCTCCTTAGTCCCTTTTAATCTAGACTAGTCCCCTGGCTTTTTGTACTGTTTTCCATCATGACTTTTTAAGAGTCCAGGTCAGTTCTTTTATAGAATGTCTCCTACTTTTGGTTATATTTATATTTCCCAACTTCAAAGTCAGATAGGTGATGTTTTGTATTTCTTACCTTACTGCATCAGTAGGCAAATAATGTCAGGTTGTCTCATTATTGGTGACGCTAAATGTGATCATCACCTGCTCATGCTATCTCAATCCTTACTGTCTACCAATCATTTTGCTCTACTTGTGACTACTTTCAATGACTTCCCACAGACTTCATATTGAAGTCCATGTTACTTAGCCAGCTATTTAAGGTCTTCTACAAGTGAATCCAACTTACTTTTTCAATCGCCTGCAGCATTTTTTGATACATGCTCAATGTCTCAATGTCATTGCCAAACTGTCTTTGGCTGAGTATTGATCAGCACACATGCATGAAAAAACTACCAGAGGCCTTGGAAAAGAACCAGCAGAAGAATAAGTGTAACAATCCTCTGAGCCTGCATACTGTCTCCAGTGTAAAGAAGAGAGGACAGAAATAAAAGCTGGAGAAATAATGCCCGAAAATTTCCCAAATTTGATGAAAACTATAAACCTACATATCTAAGAAGCTCAATGAAGCACAAAGTAAACATAAAAAACAAAAAAACAAAAACCACACCAAGGCATATCCTAACCAAATTACTGAAACCTAATGATATGGAAAAAATCTAAAACCAGCCAGAGAAAACAGGACACATTCCACAGAGACATGAGATTGACATTAGGCTTCTCATTAGAAAGTCAGAAAATAACGGAGGTACATCTTTTAGAGTACTGCAAGCCAGAAGACAATATTGGTAAGATGCAAGGCAGAAAAGACAGTGAAATAACATCTTTAGAGCACTAAAAGAAAAAAAATTGTCAACCTAGAAATCTATATCCACAAAGATATCTTTCAAAAATGAAAGAGAAACAGACTTTTTCATACAAACAAAAACCAAGAAAATTCACTGCCAACAGATCTGCACTACAAGAAAAGTTGAAGCAAATTTTTTAGGCAAAGGTATATGATACCAGGGAGAAACTCAGATCTGCACGAATGAAGAGCACTGGAAAAGGTGTAAATGAAGGTGAGCCAGTGTGATGACAACCAAACTTCCTCCTGCCTTGTACCAAATCTGGCAAACTTCATGAACCAAATGTTACAAGAAACCTGGCTCTCTCAAACAGATGTCAGCAAATGCTCTCCCAACTTGCAAAACTATAGCAGCCTTTCCATGAGAGAAAATCAAATTGGACACAATCTTGGAGACTATTTAAAAGCATAAAGAACAGACGATTACTGTGACAAGACCTGAATACATAAATAATGGCCCACAGACGGTTGCAAAGTAAATTACTGTAGATGAATCAAAATAAATTAATAAAAGTTAATACATAATATACTTTGTAATCTGCCTAGCCCTCTAAATCTTGCTTATTACTCTTTTTATGATGAAAGTAAAAAAAAAAAAAAAAAAAAGTTGAAAATATCAAATCTAGAGTGAAAATATCTGATTACGTGGTGGCTTAAGTAAATGAAGGAATCTAATGAACTGTTATACAGCTATTAAATGTTTTAATTATTATGATTAAGAAGGGTTTAGAATAACACGGGAAAATGTTTGTTATAATGTTAATTGAAACTGCAGTATTATAAAACACAAAATGATCACTACTAGAGAAGAAAGTGTTTCAGAGATTAAAGCCATATTAAACTCCTTCTGGAGGGAAGGATTTTTGTTCTTCTATCTGGTAATGCAATTCTATCTTCTAATGTTTCTGTCTCCACAATATTAGAAAGATTTGTATTTCAGTGCTATGACCATGAGTAATTTTTTTCTTATTAATTATTACATCACTATTTATTTTAGCAATATGAAAATAAAAATAAAATGAAAACATTCACAATTCTACCATAGAGATATTTTTTTTTAAAGAAGACCAAAATTTTTTTCAGGCAAATAAAAGCTGAGAGAATTCACCACCAGAATATAAGGATGTTCAAGTCCTTGAAGCAGAAAGGAAATATCAGATGGAAATCTGAATTTACATAAAAGAATGAAGAGCATCATAAACAGTAAACATGTTGGTAAATATAAGACTTTTTTCTCATTTAAAAAATCTTTAAAAGAAAAAATGACTATTTACGATAAATGAAAAAACAAAAACAGAAGATATTATACATACAGTCTTAAAAAGGAAGGAAATTCTGATACATGCTACCATATAGATGAAGTTTAACGACATCATCCTAAGTAAAATAAGCCAGTAGCAAAAGAACAAGTATTGTATGATTCCACTTAATGAGGTACGCAGAATAGGCAAATACAGAGATAGAAAGTAGAATAGTGACTGCCTAGGGCTGGGGGGTTGGGGGGTGGAGTTATTGTTTACTGGGTAGTTTTAGTTAGGGATGATGAAAAGTTCTGGAGATGGATACTAATAGCTACACGACAATGTGGATGTATTTAATGCCACTGAACTGTATGCTTAAAAATAGTCAAAATGGTATATTTTACCACAAAGAAAAATATGCAAAAAAAAAAAAGCACATCCATGAAGGTATCTGAACTTTACCCTGTTTCCTGCTCCCAAATCTCGACTTTTTACAATTGGCTAAGTATGTTACCTCCCTACCTGGGTGTCAGCTCTAGATAATTAAGAAATGCATATATAAAAAGATAATTAAACAAAAATAATAAATGTATCATAGCGTTCATAACATGACATGTAAAAATAAAATGTAGGATAATAGCACAAAGGATGGCAGTAGGGGTTGGAGGGAATGAAAGTACAGTATTTTAAATGAGCATACAATCGGAATGATCAGACACAATGATGAAGGTTATGAACTGTAGAAATGGGAACATATTTAAGAGACATTTCTGGGATAAAATAGGCAATGAGTGGATGAAGAAGCTAAAGAGAGAGAGGCATTTCTTTCACTGAGTCTTGACTAATCCCAGCAAACAGAAATGACTTCGTAAACACTTATATCTCTTCCACTGGACCAATTACAAGGTATTATTATTGTATAATTTTGTCAATTTTACAATAACATTATATTGCTGTGTCCACTTTCCCTAGTAAACCATAAGCTCTTTTATAACAGGAACTTTTTTGGGTCCTTCACAGTTCAATACATACAGCAGGCACTTAATATTCATTTGTTGGGTAAATGTAGAATGGACTTACATTTTGCTTTTTCTTCTCTTGAACCAAAGCTACATAGCGCAAGGCAATCTTGGTCAGAGTTGTGGCAAGGGAGGCAGCGACAAAGAAATCTCCATCCAGAAGGAATCCTCTCAGGGGAGGTCTGCAGAGTAATCAAAGGAAATGAAACCCACCAACTTCCTTAGCAGCATGCATCTTTTGCATAGATCATTCAAGTAGGGCCATGTAACACTCTCACTGCCACTCTTCACTGATAGGGATCTCAACTAGGTCCCTCTTTAGCTCTCAGAATGAAAAAGGAAAAAGAAAAAAAATACATAGGTTTAAAACTTATCTTCAAATGATACAAGAGCCAACTGAATACGGATAGAGAAAACAGTTAAGGGTGTATCTACTGGAGCCAATGAACTACATTCAAATCCCTGCTTATCGTATTTATTCGTTGTGTCTCTTTAGGTAAATTACAAACCTGTTCAAGCCTCAAATTCCCGTTCTATAAAACAGCACAACATACTTTATCTCAATGAGTTGTTGTCAAGATTATATGAAGCAAACTACTTAGCACAATGCTTAGCACATAAGTAATCATTAAAATTTTAGGCTTTATTTTCATCATCTTCGCTATAAAACTGGAGAGCAAAATAGGGAGGAAATCATCAAAATTTTATTCCATCAGTTAGAAGTGGAAAATCCAAAATATGTTTCCTAAGCAACTGGTAATGAAACTCCAATATCATCAAAGTAACCTCAACTTAGCTTTTTCTATGTGAGTAAAATAATTTTAGTTTAAACAGAAGTTATTTCAATGAGAAGAGTTATAAGGAGCAGAGGATTAAAATCATTAACATGATTCCTGAAAGAAAAATATTCTCCTTTCAAGTATCTCTTTTCTGAAAGAGAAATAAACTATATTGCAATATAAAATGCTCTATAGAACGTCCACAGAAGGCATGTAATTCTTCACTTGCTATGTAAATTTATTGAGAATACTTTATTCACCTTCTATTGCTATGATGATGCCACCTAAATCATATTGTAAATGATGAGTTGTACTCTATAACGAATATATCACAAATTTTCAACAATCATTGCTTTAATAATAATTAGTTTAATCCTTTCAAGTATCTTAACTGGTAAAGATTTCCATTTTGGTCAAAAAAACAAATAAGAGGAAAGAAATAACTTGATTGTTTTATACGGTAATTTAAAAAAAAATATTAGCTGGCCAAGCACAACTGCTGCAAATTACCTTTCTTCCTCTTTTTTGGTGGGTCTAGAACTGCTAAGGGCACTCTGAGTTGCATAGGTACCCATCTCAGTTACCAATTTCTGAACTGGCCCCACAGTTATTTCTTCCTCAGGTTTTAATTCACCAGCTTCTTTCTTTATTTCTGACTCTACAATTGGGATCTAAAAATCAATTGGAAACATCAATTTAGTAATATCAATTGCAAGCAAAATCATATTTAAATATTCAATCATTTCTATAGAGAACACATTCCCCTAATGGAATTTTTAGAACTTGGAATTATGCTTTCAATTTTCTTTCCTTCCCATGGTATTATAGTGAGAAGAACAGGGACTTTTGAGTTGGATACCATTAACTAGTTATATGGTTTTGGGCAAATTAATTAAACTACTATTAGCTTCAGTTTCTTACTAAAGAGATCTTTAAATTTTACTAAGATTTGCCAAATACAAATCTTAATTCTTTCCACTCAAGTTACTTAATAGGAAAATGCTTAATATAGTGACTAAGACAAAGCAGGTACTCTTGTTCCTCTTTTCCATCCCTTCTCTTGAAATGCTAACCAGAAGTGTACCCATCCTAAAATAAAATAAATCTGACTTATTTGTACAAAATAACTTCATCAACTACCTTTTTAAAAAAACCAGATGGCTACTAGTATTTATTAGCCTATCATCTAATTTAAGAGCTCTAAGAGCCTTTGATCATTATCTATCAATTCCTTTATTTTATAGATGAAAACCTGATGTCCATCAGGTTAGGGAACTTATATCTAAGGTCCCAGAGCTAACTGGCAGAAACAAAACTGGAACCCAGGTCTCCTAACAAGCATTATTATTTCTGTTCTTCCATATGGTTGTTTGGATGAGGAAATATTACTAGTTTTAGTTCGTAAATATTGTAAAGTCAGCCCTGTTATATTCGTATTTTTCTTTCAGAATACATAGGATAAAGCTGAGCTTTACAAGTCTTTTTCCTTTTTTAAAAACATAGAAGCTTTTCTTTAATAAAAATCTTACCCAGAATGGTAAATAAAACAGATAAAAGAATAGGTGTTATAGCTCAAGGCAGGGGAGGGGAACTCCCTTAATTTCCCACAGCTAAATGCTTAATTATCTGGGTAATTAAAATACATTTTTCAGTGTTTTTTAGCCCAGATACTTCTAAATAAAAAAAGAAAGCAAATTACAACATAAAAGTCAGATGTACTAAAGTAAAATCATCATATAAAGTAGCAACGACTAAAGTAAAACATACCTCTCCAAGGGACCTGCGGACCTCAGTCATCACACTCTGAATGTCTTCCTTGGTACTACAGTATTCTCCTAGGATCCATAATGCTCCACGGTAAATCCTAAGGCAAGAATATAAGTTCTGAAACACTGACTTTGCCAAAAAAATCTTGAAGCAAAGGACTTTCTTTGTGCATTTATGCTCAAAACAAGAAAACAAGATTCTGCACTTTAAGGGATTATGGATGACATTTTAGGAAAGACTATAACAAAGACACTAAGTTTCTTTGATTCTCTCTGGAAATCGCAAGGATTGGAAGGAAAATAATTGTTCTCATCCACCATTAATAGGAACAATTTAAAACTGGTACACACAACAGTAACAATAAAATACCAAAATGTTTCCTATAAAATTTTACCTTCCATTTAGGACAGAGTTAAGATAAACTTGATTGGATCACATACTACTATGAAAAGTTTATTATTTTAATGTAAAGGTATTTTTTATTTGTAGTCACTAAAAATAAGAGCCAGGATGCTGAACAGAACAATGGACAAGAAAGGTGTGCAAAAAAGGTGTGCAAAAATAACAAAAAAAAAAATTCCAAAAGTAAAGAAAGTAACTATTTTCTAGTTAAAAATGTTAAAGTAAATAGTCTTCAGTCATTTTTTTCCCTAAGATTTTCATTAAATTTATTCTTTAAAAATTGTAGAAACTTAGGCTCTAACGGATCATGGCTACCAAAAGTAAAACTTTGATATATTTTTTTTTTCTCATGAAGGAAGCAAATCTTTCTCACTTCCATAAATATCAACAAATTTTCAATCAGAAAAACTATTTTGTAATGGTCCTTTCCTTTCAATCTAGGGAGATATAATGCAAGTCAATTATAGTCTATCCATCAGATGCTTTAAATGAAACAAAATTTGGATGTAACAGTCCTTTCTCATTAGCAAAGGCTATTTGAAGGGAAACATGTCAAATTTAGGTTGCATCTGCAATCACTCACTTTAATAAATACTAAAAGGGGATATAAATAACAATGAAATCCAAAAAAAGATACCGTTTAAAAATTTACTCCTTAGTCACTTTAGGATTCTCAATGTTTTAGAGGAAATTAGGATGGCAAAACCTAGTTAAATAACTACTACAAAAATAAATTTTGCCCACAGATTATGGATTAACTAGGGGTAGGGGCGAGGTGATGATTATTGTCAAACTGATTTTGTCTTATTTTGGTTTGACAGGCTCCCTTATATTCTTTAACAACTGATCCTTTAAAGATAGACACTGATAAAATGCTTGACTTTACATTTAAACAGATTTTAAACCTACTTGACGGATTTAATGGCATGAAAGACTTCAAGCATCTTCTCAACAATAAGCATTCTCAGGTTATCAAAGCGCTGAATGGCTTCACGAACAAACTCCAAGACGTCAGCAGCTGCTGCTTCATTACTGTCACTGAGAAATTCCATTAACTAGAAAAAAATGAAAGGAAAATAACAATTATATAATTTTCAGAATGAAAACTATCTAAGGTTTAATACCTTAAGTAATTTTTAGTAAGGTTTAAATAAACAAATTTACAAAGTATATAATTAATAATTTTCAAATATATAACAAAATGTAAGTTGAGAGACAAGCATTATTATGTAAACAAAGTCACATGGCTCTTCTATTTTGTGTGCAGCAAAGTTTATTATAAAACTCACTGTACAACAGAAGCTGGAAATCCACCACTCAAAATAAGTTGGATATTACTAAGTTGTAACTAAAGGCAAAACCATTTTAGAAAAAATTCAGAGCATGAAGACAAAATTTCAAATTACAATAACATAACTTCATTTATCTGACAGTGACAGAAAATAAAATATTCTAGTAGGTGAATTTTTCCTATAACTCAGTCCTTCAACTTTAAGAGGTAAAATGATTTGAAAGAAATACTTATTCACCCTACTGACATATATACACAGGATAATTTTACTTTAGATAACTGTAACAAACATTAATTATAATAATGTGGAGGTATTTTTGTCAACATATTTTTGTTTGTTTTTTAAATGAAGATGTAAGAGAAAAGTCAGAGTCCTTATTCTTCTGAGCTTAAGAGTGGACATAAAAATCATTTCTGACTATGAGATTAATTCCAGACAGTTGAGATTTCTAGAGTTTAACTACTGAATAACTAGAGTTTTAAAAATTCTTTAGAGAATTTCAAAATCAAGGTAATCAATTACATACCACAGGAATAACATTTGCAGCCATATCTGGAAATCGAACAGAACAAGAATGCAATGTTCGCACAAGGAGCTGTCTATATTTGTCAGTATCTTCATGCTCAGACACATTATTTGTTTTAATCACTTCTTTCTTCAGGACAATAACCAGCTATAGAACAAAATAAAACTAAGTGAGAATTACATCACATTCGGCTTGACAACTGACAAACTGCTCTCAGAATTTTGTTTTACCTCTTCGACATTCCTAGAAGAGACCAGATCCAATGCTAACTGCAGAGTTTTCTTGCGAACTTCTAAGTCTGGTGTACTCAATACTCTTAGGATGTCCATAACCAGGTCCTGAAAAAGAACAAAAAAATCCAGAATTAACAGCAGTGTTTTTGGTCACAAGAAGAAAATCTTAACTGTAGAATGAAGGATTCTGTCCATCATCACCTTAATTCTTTAATCAATAATAAAATCACTAGTGGTTAGAAGAACGAGATATTTTGAGTCTCCTGATGTAAAGCAATATGAAGTATGAAATATCATACATGATGCATTCAAACTGAAAATGTTTACCGAGTCTATCAAGCTGTAGATCAACTCATGGTTTACAAGAAATACAGAAGTCAGAGGAACAAGCTAAATGACATAAGAAAATAACCAGACACATCCAGAGGAGGGGCATCTTATAAGGACAATTGGTCTGATCTCTTCAATGAGTCAGTGTCATGAAAAAAATACTGCTCAAATTAAAAGACATAAGGGATATAACAATCGATATGATGTATAATTATGAACTGGACAAACCAAATAAAAAGGGCATTTGGGGGATATCTGGGAAAATCTGAGTTTGGAGTTGGTATTAGATAAATTATTAACAATTTTGTTAAGTGTGATGTTATTTTGGCTCTGCAAGAAAATGTAATATTTTAAAGATACAGACTTAATTAACAAGATTTTACTTCTTTGAAATTTTATATTTTTAAAAACTTTCAGATAAAAAACTTCTAAAAAGTCTAAGAATGAACTGTATAACCTTCATTTACATTCATTAGTTATTAATATTTTGCCACGATTGCCTTATCATACTCTCTACTTTTAAATATTTTAGTGTATACCTCCCAAGAATAATTTCTTACATAACCACAATACAATGATCAAATTCAGTGAATTTAACATTAATTATAATATTAATATACAATCTATATTCACATTTATCCGATTGTCCCAATAATGTCCTTCATAGAAAATTTTTTGTTGTTCTGATCCAGGATCAGCATTGAATGTAGCTGTCAGGTTGCTTTATTTTTATAACAATCATTATTTACAGATTAAATAGGAATGCTGATATTTTGTAAACTCTAATCATCTTTTATTCTCGATCAATTATTTTTGATATAATTATTTGGTATAATTATTTGGTATAATTATTTTCCAAGAAATGTAAATTATGTTTGAATCAAAACAAATATATCTCTATTGCTAAAAACACCAAGTGCATTACAAATAGAAAATATAAAAGATATTAATTCATATTAGAAATATTTTTTAATGGCAAAAATAATATCCCAAAGGTCTATGCTGATTCAAGAGTTACACCTTAGTTGAACGAAATTTAAACTGCCCAGTATCCAAGCATTTAAGCTAATCAAAAGGGCAAGGCTTGGGAATTATCTCAATTTGAAACGATTTTATTTAGGATTTCTCTCTTTCAGATAATATTTACCTGTAGTACTCGTTCATGAGCAGGATGTTCTTTTAATTCTATCAATCGATCCAGAACTATGAGTTTTACATTGTTGTCACTCTCCTTAATAATTAAATCAATGTAACACTGAGCAGCAGCCTATATATAAAAAAAGAAATACATTTCAAGAACATATTCATCTATCTTGAACACGGAATCTGAAAACAGGGGGGAAAAGCCTACAAGAAGCCAAAACATATTCACTACTTACTCCTGCACTAAGGGTTCATGCATTTTTCCCAGATGAATGTGTCCCTCTGTTCTCCAAATTCTAACAAATCTCATTATTTTTCAAGTTTACAAAAGATTAAAAGCACCAAAAATTTAAAGGATGATAAAAGGCTGCTATAGGCAGAAATACTTATTAACAGCCAAAAATTAAGGGCAGAAACTAAGAAACAAGGAAGGAAAAAGGAGAGAGACAATCCCAAAAAGTATAGCTACTGAGCATCTTTAACTTTAGGTGCAGTCTAACACATCTGCATTACGGTACAGAAAAATCAAGAATATTAAAATGACCATGAATTATTAAAAGCATAGGAAAAAGGAGCAAATCTGAAAAACTTCCCAATGACCTGGAACAATCTGATCAACAAAATAAATAATGTTGGATTATAATCCAAACAATAAAATATTCATGCTGATATAAAGAAAGAAAAAAGGAAAGGAGGGAAGGGAGGAGGAAAGAGAAGGAACAGAAGAACTCTAATTAGTAAATGGAGAATGAGGACATAGAAGATAACTGTTAAAATACTACAGTAAACTAAGTGCTCTAGAGAAGATCTACTGATGGATACTAAAATTAGTTGGTGCAAGTTTGAGAAGAAATAGGATATCTACAGTTTCAAAGTTTCTTCACATAATATTTACTGATTATAAAAGGAAAAATCATAATGTAACAGTGGAGAAATCTGGCAGACGACACCTTAACTGAATGACTGATCAAGGTTAATATCACCAATAATAAGTTATATCAACATATATACTTCTTCATGATACAATGAGAAAAATGCATCGCTTCTCTGGTATTCTTCCCCAAAATATATAACCTCAGGTAATTATAAGAAAACATCAAACACAAATTGAGGGATATTTTACAAACTGACCCAATATTCTTCAAAACTTTTAAGGTCATGAAAAATAAGAAAAGTGTGAGGAACTGTCACAGATTGGAGAAAACTAACAACTACACCTAAATGTAATGTGTGAACCTGAACTGGATCCTGGGACAGAAAATGGGCATTAGTGGGGAAACTGGTGAAATTCAAATAGTCCATAGTTTAAATATATTGTTCCAATCATAATTTGTTAGTTTTTAACAATTATAGCATCGTAATACAAGAAATGAACATTATGGGAAGTTGGGTAAAAGGTAATGGGAACTTTCTGTATTTTTGCAACTTTAAGTCTAAAATTATTTTAAAATAAAGTTTAAAAAATGTTTAAAGGACTGGTGAGTAAAGTAGTAAATTCTCCTATTTACACAATCTGGCATTCTAGAACTATTCATTCTCTGTATATCCTAGGTGTTCCTCATATGGTCTTTTTCTCCCCGCTCAGAAATATGTCTCGATGTAGTAAACTAAAGAAGAGAAAGATAATATTCCATTACTGAAAATACTCACTGGAACCTTTTTTAGAATCCATCATTTAGGATCCAGAATCCATTCTCTCAGATCTACTTTTTAATACAATTAAAATATGGGGAGAAATCTTAAAATACTAGTATCATTCTCCTGAAACTAGAAATATTGATATTGTTTCTGCCTCTCTTTCTCTCCACGTATATATGTATGAAAGCAGGAAGGAAGAAAAGAAAGGTCAGACCATGTAAGGAATCTAATACTTTCATAAAATTTGTAGTTGTCTAATGCCATGTAACCACATGATAAATTGCAATGTCATTAAATCATAAATGATATCTATCATCTAACTAACACACAAAAAAATTAGTACCTTGATTGCAGTAGGTGCACTGGAGAGTGTCACTAATGTTCCAGCGGCTTCATATTTTACAGCAGGGCTAGATGACTGTAGTAAGTTATAGATGCAGCGAATGAAACGAGCCCTTTCTGATGGATTAGCATGACAGACCTGGAGAAGAAAACATTTAGGTTTCACTGACTTTGTAAACAATTGCTTTAAAACAGATTTTAAAAAAATAGATGTCAGCTTGTGGGATGCTAGTTTTCTTAATTTGAAAGCTAAAAATAGTCATATGAAGAAATCTGAAGATGTCAGCCAACCTGGAATAAGACCCTGGAACACAATGCTGGTAACTTCAGAAAGAAATGTTTTATTTCAAATAATTGTTATAGCTCCTCGATCATTTATTCATTCAATCATAATTTATATTTTCACTTTCACAAAGGGTTTTCAGATGGTTTATAATAAAAGATGCTTACTATACACACATGTGAAAAAGAAAATGTCAAGTACAAAAGCAAGGACAATAACACATTAACCAAGTAAACTGATATGGGTACTATGATATTAAAATTTGGTCCTAAATTTTTATTCTGGATGTCATTCCAAAAAAAGAAACATGATGGATTATATAAATCTTAATAGTTAAAAAAAGGAAAATACCAGTTCTTAAAGCAAAACAGATAAACTCTTTTTCAAGAACTGCTTATTATTTGAAACTATATTCTATAATGGGGAGACAACTAAAATTTTCTACCCCATTCTAACTGCATCTTAACACCTTTACTTGTCAAGAAAATATCCCTTGTTTTTTCTCTTTTGAAGTTAGTATTTGTTAGATTTTCCTAAAATGTATCCAGTTAAATCTCTATTACTCAGGCATGACTCAAAAGCTATTCCTTCTTCCTATAACCTGGACCATATTTGACTAAGAAGTGACTGAATAAGCAGAGAACCTCTATTTCCGAGAACCTCAGAAATTCTTAAACCATACATATAAATTAAAACTATATACAGACAGTTCTGGTTTCATCTTAAATACCAATTCTATTTAACTGGTACCCTGTGTTAAAAAGGAGTGTCTTTCCTGTAGAAACAAAGATGGCTATAATGAGTTAGCAGTGTCCGCTATGTGTAGTTTTTTGTCCACATCATCCTACTTAATAAAGCTGTTCCTGATGTATATTTTGTTGGCCTCAAATGGTTTATGAATAGCAAAAATGGATGTTTATGCATTTTTTATTTTATCAGAATGTTAAGATGCAATTGATTCTTTCAAAAAATATATAATTAAAATGTTGCCAATAAAGTACTTAATTTTAAAACCAAATCTCTTATCTAGTTTTTTATTTCCTATTAGTCAATGGCCTATAATGTCGTATTAACATATTTAAGTCTCCTCTTTTGAAAACAGGAAACATAAGAAGTATTAAGGCTTTTTGTTTGTTTTTAGATTTCTAAAGTATACTCAAGAAAAGATCTTAAATTTTATTCTAAAGCCCAATTTATAACCTATTCAGTGACTGAGTAGTACACAATTTATTTGCAGTTGTACAGGGTCAAGCCATGAGTTTTTATAGAATTCTTTACAGAGATTTAGAAAGAATGGAAGCAAGTACCTGGAAAATACAATAAACCAAAAGAAATATAAAGAAGACTTTAATAGGCCATGCTATAAAATGTTTCTACTATTAAAACATATTATCCTAGTAATTAAGCAGCGTCCCAGAAAAAGACTATTTAACCTTATGTTAAACTGTTTAAGGTTTATTTTACCCATTACAGATTAGTCTTACCTTATAAATTAGTTCAACAATAACCAACTGAAGAATGTCTCCAAATGTCTGAACTTGATCAATACAAGTACTTAGATAATCCAAAGCTCGATCCTAAAAAAAATAAGAATATTTATCAAACTCCACCTCATTCAACAAAAGGATTTAATACAACTTTAAAAAAAATACACATCTAAAAACAAGACAAATGAGGAAATTAGGACAAAGAAAAATTAACTGAAAGAAAAAAATGACAGTTAACACATAAACGCAAGATATAAAATCAAACACATATTCTACAAATGGGCCACAAATCTGGGGTCTGAATTTTCCAGGATCTAAACTGAGGGTATTTAAGATTCATGATTTGGGGTATCTGTACAATCAAAACAAACCAGCTCCTTAGGGGTACAGTTATTCCTATTTCTGAGACCTAGGAGAAAAGTCTCATCAATTCTCACACACTGAACACTGTGATATAAAGAACTATGGCCTCAACACCACCTCTACAGTCAAAGTTATCAACAAATTTTATTGAACATTTCTGATTATGTATCTTCATGAAGTAATTACAAAAACACAGGTCAGTAAAACCAACTGTAAAGAAGACAAAATTGTGAACTAAACAAGTAGCTTTCTTATGATCTTGTTTACAGAGATAAAATGACAATGTCTAGATTTCAGAGGAATGGATAGACTCCATATTTTTCAATCTTCATGCATATTACTTCCCACATTATGATAATAAATACTGGATAGCAAAAATTCCAAGATCAGATGCCACCAAGGTATAGAGTTACTGCTAACCACCAGCAGAGCTGGATGTAGACTTGATACCCACTTAAGAAATTTGAAGAGCCTAAATAAGAACACACATCTACAATGAAGACCACCCTTCTTTCGCAGACAAAGCTCAGAGTGAACCTTATACAAAGCTACTGTTCTCTATTAAACAATTTTAGATACATACTAAGAGAAAGAAAAACAAGCAATCAAAGCCTGAAAGGAGAGTGCCACACACAAAACATGATCATAATTTCAATCTGGAAAAACTGTAAAGTGGTTGTTATTAAATGCCTTGCCAATGTTTACTTAAAAAAAAAACTATATATATACATAAGCAATATTTCAGAGAAAGGTTAAGAAAAAACTGCATTTTTATATTACATTCAAAAACTTAAATAAATCAAAACATACAAATCACATGTACTATAAACAAAATTAGACTAAATATTTGATTAAGCCTATGTAATAATTTTAATTCTCATTTAAATACAATCATATAAGTATTTTAAAAAGTATTTCACCTGATCTGCATGAATTAGCATCATAAATGCATTCCTTTTGCAACTTGCATCCTTCTCATTCACCAGAAAATCATGTATCAGTTCAGGAGCATCAGGTATAAGATGTTCAAAATTTCTTTAAATTAAAAAAAAAAAATCCACGTTTAATGAAAACCTACCTTGTTATTTTAGTAACTCTCTGGACACGCTACCAAAATTAACCTTTATCAAACTTTATAACACTATCAATTGTTTCGCTTTTTAAAACATTAAATCAATTAGAAAATTATGAGTAGGGATCTCAAGCTTACATCTTCATATATTAAGTTATTGAATTCTATTTTTCTAGTTCAATACAGAAAAAGCTAATTTTTTCAACATGCTATCTATTAACTAACTTTAATAACTGTCTTTCATATACTTTGGGAATATAATATCGATCCTCATAATGACATCCTCAAAGTACTAAAAGATCCTTCATTATGAATTATCAGAGAAAAAAAGTCTCTTGAATTTTACCAGTTATGCGCTATATTTGTTTACTTACTTATTTTGGAGATTTTTAAGTATTTGTAGTTTACAGATAATGAACACGAGAACAGAATAATGAACATAAGAACAGAATAATGAACAAGAATTACAGAATAATTAACAAAAACCATCACCTAACTTCAGCAATTATTAATTCATAGTCATTTTGTTTCACCTATAACCCTCCCCACTTCCTCTCTTCCTCTATTATTTTGAAGCAAATCTCAGACCACTTACCATTTCTTCTGTAAATGTACTGGTATGGTCTCTAAAATTAAGAATTTTCCTTTTAAAACTAATCATAATACCATTATTATACTTTAAAAAATTTAACAATTCCTTAATATCATCATATAGGCAGTGTTCAATTTTCCAAATGTCTTATAAATGGCATAATTTTCATATATGCACTGTAGCTTAAATATTGAAATCTGTGTAGTCTTATGATAGCTTTCAAAGAACCCTACATTATTAACTACAATATCACTTTCTCTAACAGATAACAAAATGTAATAGCAAGAGAACTGTGAAATTATATGACAATCAACTATTAAAGTACAAAGATATTTACAAAAATTACATCCTACTTCTAAAGTGGATTGACACCAGTGATTATAAAAATCAAACTTTCTAGCCTTATCTAACTGGTTCTTTGAATTGTTTTTAAAGTCCAGAATCTTCAGCTTTAGAAGAACAGGAATCAGCTGAGAATTGCAACCCTTCCTATTTACAAAGTTCACTCCTTAAGGTCTCTAAGGGTGAAAAGACAAGAGCCACATTCCACAAAAAGGGAATTCTAAAACTGGGACAAAAACTCAAAGCCTATAGGGGCTAAGTAATTTAATAAATTAAGTGCACTGGAGTAATATAATTGAGAATGACAGTCACCGTCATAAACTGGAATGTGTACAACCTGTTTAAAGACTACTGTCACTGAATTTCAGCAGATTGTTGCCATTTAGAAACTAGGACCCAGTGCTGCCAGATATTTTGACTTTTCAATGTTGACAACTTAATGATAGTGAGGAAAAAAATCTTGCTCAGGCCAAACAAAACATATCTGCAAGCTACATATGATCTGTAAGGGAACATTTTGGAACCTCCAGTTTAAGAGACTAAACCAGTCCTCACAGAACTAGGTCAAAGGAATACCTTTCTTTACCTATAGATAGTATAGATGGCCAAAACAGCATTTCTTCTAACGTAGCTGTGTCGATGCTCCAAACAAGCACGGATAGCTGGCATTAAAGGTTCTAGCAATTCTGCTTCTTTCAATTTGCAAAGAAAACGAAGAGTAGATCCTCGAATAAATTCATTAGGATGCTGAAGATCCTGATATAAAAATTTAAATATGAAATGTTGAGTTCCAGCATTTTACACAAAAAAAATTTTTTAATGCAAAATTTTCCAGTGAAAAACTCAGAGAGTAGGTTCCAGGAAAAGACTTAAGAGTATCACATAATTTCCAAAGATTACTGTTTATTAAAGCAATTTTTATTTATCATGTCAATATTATATTCTGTGTCACTGTTTTTTACTAACACATAAAAATTCACGGAAAATGTCTGAAAAAGGTAACAATGAAACTTTTTACAACTTCAGTTCCAAATATTCACAACTTACATGTTAACTAAGATTTAATTTTAAAAATTAAATATAAAGCCCACTCCATCAATTTTACAATTATCTAAAATCAAAGCACTATTCTGGGATAATCATGGTTTAGTTTACCTTTCTGTAGGCATCACATACAAGGATCATTTCATGTAAAAGTCTCCCATCTGGAGTTGTTTTGGGAACAATTTCCCAAAATACCAGAAGTAATTTTTTGATAGTGTGATCCTGAAGAGGTAGCACAAAACGAATGATGGTCATCAGAAGTCCAGGAAGCTTTTCACCATTCAGAATCATAATGATCACTTTCTTCAAAGCTTCAGTCTTTGACTTCACATCTCCTTTTTCTGATTCAAAAATTTTTAAAAAAGAAAAAAAGCACAAGTATTTCAAAAGAAAATTTCTCAGATAATTTTAAAGGCAATTAGCAAAAAACAAAACAAAAAAACAAAACAAAAAGAAAACAAACCATTTTCTCACTTTATCAGCAGCAAGGGTAATAAAGGCACTAACCAAGTAACAAGGGTTACCTGACTATACTACAAACGAGCTAAATGACTTTACGCAAGTGATTTATCTCAGAACCTCATGATTCTTTGCATACATATGAAAGAACTGGATTAGATCTCTGGTCCCTAACCAATGGAATTAATGTACAGGCCATGAATTTAAAGATATACTAAATAATGTATGTCTCAAACACATAAGCAGCTATTTTTCAAAATGCAAATAGATGCTATTAATGCTTCTGAATTCAAAGTAGCTTTTAGTCAGTGTATATTTTCTCAACTGAAGTTACAACCACTATTACAGGTGTGAGAGAGATCAATGACATGTTTTCAACATTAAGAAAATTCTCAAACTCAAAAAGATTGGGAACTAAAGACTAGATTAATTCCAAAATCCCATCATATAGGCTATAAAATTTTAGAATCTTTCTTAAGAAATTACCTAAAATACTAGAAGAAAATTAAAATGTACTAGATTAGTAGCCATTATTTAGAATAAAGGAGAACACATTTAAGATGCTAGTTTACTGTTACTTAGACTAAAAAAAATGCACTATAAAGTATTTGATGCAAAACAATCTATAACGTCATATCATTATCATTGCATACTGAAGAATTTATGGTACATCTTTTGGATCCAAAATTCAAAGATAGAAATAAAAGAGACAAACACCTAGAATACTGATGAATTTATGGTATTAAAAATCTTTCAAATCCAAAATTCAAATGCAGAAATATAAGACATAAGCACAATGCTACTAAAATTGTTTTGATCATAAAAATAAATATCTAGAAGACAGGACAAAAAGGGATGACAAAGTCTTTAATAATTTTTCAGTTACCATGAGGAAAAAAACTAGAAATAAATTTCCAACAATTAGAGTAAAGTGGCTATTAAAAGAAGAGTTCCTTGCTATTGACAGACTGTGAATGACCAGTCGATAGAGTTATAGAAAAGATTTAAGCTTCAGAGAATTGTACTACGTAAATCAAAAGTTCATTCTAGACCCCAAAGGCTATGTATTTATTCCTAGCTTGGTATATTTTAACATGTTGTAGAATAGAGACTATCCTCAGTAATCCGGACTGAGAACACAGTGAGAGCTATTGCCAAATTTACCCGACATGGGTCAATATTTTTGTTCAAAACAGACTAACTTCTCATGCATCTCTCTCTGTTTCAGAGTATTATATCCTGCCACATATGAAAAAAATTGGTGTGCACCATATCAAATCAAGATGTAAATGTGAAAGGATGAACTGACTATTCATTTGGGCAAACTTTCTGTTTTTAAGTCTGTGAGGGTGACAAAAACAAAGCTTCAGGAGAGGTGACAGTAGCTGATAGCAATAACCACAAAAATAAGACAGATTAGGCAAAATTCTAAATGGCTAAAGTTGTATTCACTGAGCCAAAATTAGTTTTCCTCTGTCCCAAAGCTTCCTTTCTGAATTAAAAAAAATTTTTTATATCTGTTTGATAGTGTAAGGGACAGAATCAAAAAGGCATAAAATTGTATCACTATGATGCTGATGACTTCTTTTGTTCCAGTTTTTGTCTACTTTTCACAGATTAGCAAATCCTAAAAATCCTGCAGGCTAAAACTTGGTTAAGCTTTAAAAGTTTAATAGCAAATTTTTAAAAAATATACAATTTATATTTCAAGCCCCCCAGCCCCAATATCCATTTATTCCAACTATCAGACTGAGGGAAAGGATACTTCTATCCACATCTTCAAAATTTTAAAAACTTCTTTTCCTTTACCAAAAGCCTTTGGAGTCTAGAATGAACTACCAAAAATATGGAAAATTTCAAATATCAATTCAATTCACTAAAATATGCTAAATACTTCCTACTCCACAGAATGTATAATCATCAGAGCTCATATCCAGCGATTAAAGGTAAAGAAAACTGTAGAGATAAAGCAGCTCAATATTTCACCAAAGTATTTGTTACTCAAATTGGAAACTACTTCTAAATTTTTTCTCATCTTTTGAGATAAAGTCAAAAATATATATAAAATTTTAGACTACTTATTTATTGGTTGGGGACAATAGTCAAGGCGGCTTTTATTCTTTATCTTCCCAGCTATAACCTTAAGTATTTTGGGGGTCTAAAAATGAAAACTTTTAAATTTTAAGAAAAAACAGAAAGTTTACTCATCGATTTGCATTTCATTCCACTATCTTATGTGAATATGAATATAAATATGTGTGTGTGCATATACATATACACATGTATATACATATACACACATATATATATACATACATATATATATATAGCAATTGTATATAAGGGTATCAGTTTAAATGCCATGAACATTTTTTTTGTCTCTAATACTGGACCTCAACAGAAACCTAATATTAAGTTAATTAAAATCAGAAAATATTCCATTACTACTGATTAAGAGACAGGAATACACAGGTAAAATATAGTCTCCGTTCAAACTGCAAACTATCTTCTAAAAGATACTTTCAAGATTTGAAGCATAATTTTCATTCTACTCTGTTTTCAAACAGTAGTTATCAGTTTAAGTTAAACTTATTTTTAGTAGTTCAATTAAACAAGAATCATTATTTTGGAATGTATATTACTACTTAAAAATTTTGACAGAATCACAAGGAGACAAAGTATACACTTTTAAAATTCAGAAATATACTTCTTGTTTTCTTCTTTGCATAAATGCTTTAAAAATAAAAAGCTTAAACCTCTCTGGAAAATATATGTGTATTCTAGTGCTGACTTTATTTGTTCAACAACAGGTGGTGAACCCAAAGAACAAAGTTTTGGCTTTATAAGCTAAGTAATACGAAGTTAAATGCACAAAGGAACTAAGACATTGAAATACACATTCTCTCAACCTGTTACCTACAGAGAATTGTCAGCTACATCTAAACATACTATATTAACTACACAAGCCATTATTCTTGTTAACATTTAACAATTAAACTATTACATTTCTTTCCTTTACTAAGCTAAATTAAGATGTTTTATTTCCTAAAATCAATACTGTAAGTCTAAAACTAACAAGTTTTCATTTTTAATAAGACAAAAGATTTAATAGATATTAGAAAAATTAGACAAAAAAATAAGCATTCTAATGATAAAGGAACTTAAAATGCAAATGAACTTTTTCTTTTCGTTTTTTTCATTTCATTTTCAAAATATTATCAGAGTTTACCTAGATCATTTTTTAAGCTAATTTCAGATGGTGGTTCTGAATCCATTGGCACATTAATTAAGGTATAGCACACGTTCTCAGCAGCCGTCATGGTTTCTGGTTATAATCAACCCTTGATAGAAGATTTTAAGATGACAGCTGCCAGGAAATCTAGAAAAATAAATGCAAGGATATCATTACAAGTAAAACACCAAAACAAAAAACAGTAACTATCGTTATCTTTATTGCCTAAAGTTAATTCAGTTTCATAATGAGTTTTGAAGTTTTAGAAGAGGAGGGTCGATCTATATTGCGTCCCATAAAAATAAACCCTAATATAATAAAAAAAAAACCACTTGTCTGTTTCGACCTAAGGTATACATCTCCCACTCCACAACCCCGCCCAGGGTTTAGAATGCTGTACTGCAGAATTAAGGCCCATAATACAGTGACAGTCGCCCAGCCTCATCCCACCACGTTATAGAAGTGATTTAACGTAACATTAAATTCAAACTGCTCGAGTTAAGAGACTCCTGTACACGATTACTTTGCTAAAACAAAGTGTCTTACCGCGTTCATGGGCGAGACCCAACACTTGTACATGGGTCCCTCAATCCGTGTGCCGCACCCCCCGCGCCCCTTCCCTTTCCCTTTTCTCCTGCAAAGCAGGCCCCAGCCCGGAATGGCGAGCCCCGGGGGCTTGGGAGGAAGAAGGTCGCCAGCCAGTACGCAGGCCGGGACCAGGCGTCCGGCCCAAGGCTTCCTAGATCCCTTGTGCCACTTAGCCAGGCCTGGACGCCAGCGGCCTAGTCTCTTCCCTTCCGCATCTTCCCCGCTAGAGAGCCAGTTCCTCCGGCTCTGCCCAGCCCACCACACCTTTGAGATTGGGGGCTCGTGGCCCGATACCTGGCTCGGAAGGGCAGCAGCTGGGGAAACCGCGGGACCGTCTATTCCTGCTCCAACCACCAGGAATAGCGGAGGCTCCGCGGAATCCTTGGCTGACGTGGAAGGGGGTGGGTAGGTGACCGAAGCTACAGCCACCTAGCTCCTACGGCAACGCAGAGAGGACATGCTTTCTCCGTCCTGCGGTTGCGCGCTGCGAGTATGCCCTTTAAGTTTCTTTCTTTTGTCCACGGTCAGTTTAGGCCGCATTAAGGACTGGAAACATATACTGATTGTTTTCCCTGCAAGCCTGAATTAAGCGCTGTGGTAATTTAAAGGGTATTTAGAATGTGTTTCTCATTCGAGGAATTAAAACAGTCAAAGGGAGGAAGTGCGTGGAGAAAAGGAAAACACAGTTTACAGGGCTCTGTGGTCCAGTGGAAAAAAGCACAAGAATGGGAGTTGGGAGCCCTTTTCTAGTTCATCCACTAATAAACTGGGAAAGTAACTAAATACTATTTGAGTAACTTCAGTTCGGCTAATAAAGGACACTAGATTATGTGACAATTCATTTCAGTTAACATATACAGTAATCTGAATCTCTGCCTCTGCAGTTAAGCTGGAGTTGCTTGAACATCAGTCACACTCATGGTTTTTTGTAGTTGTTGTTTGTTTGTTTTTAGTAACTGCCCCTTTCATGATGCATTCTGAACACTCAATAAATTAAAAATTTTTTATGCATGAAGGGAAATTGAGTTTAAGGGATTTTATCTATCTTCAAAGAATTGTTACAGCTACAACCCACCACAACACCTTTAGTTTTGCCCATTTGAGGTTCCATACCCTCCCCCAAACCCCATCCCCTAAGTTTTTTTTGGCAAATTTTTAATTTTAAAAAATCGAAGGCTTAAGCAAAATATTGTGACTACAAAGAGGTCTGACAGAACCTGCCCTTATTAACAGGTTCACCTTTGTTAGGGAGATAGAACACAAACTGTGCCTCATCTATCTAGAATATTGAGATTTCTTCTTTTTGGAACCATTAAACAAAAAATAAAAAATAAACTCCTGAGCACCTAAAATATGTCACAAAGGCCATGTGTTATAGCATTTTCTGAGCGCTCCTCAAATCCTCTGCATTCATTTTTTAAAACTGTTTATCTTGAGATAATTGGAATGGCATACAGAAATCCCATGTACCTTTCAATTTCTTACAATGGTAACATCTTATATAATTATAGTACAATACTGAATCCAAGACATTGATAGTCAGTGTCACATTTCACCAGTTTTACATGCATTCATTCATCTGTGTAGTTTACCATGTTTAGATTCCTGTGATCACAAGTTAAGGTACAATCCCATTACAACTATCATTCCTACCCTTTTATAGTCACAGACACTTCCCTTCTGTAACCCCTGGCAACTACTAATCTGTTCTCCATTCTATAATTTTGTCATTTCAAGGGTGTAATTTAAATGAACTATACAATGTAACCTTTTGAGACTTTTTTTCCACTCAGCATAATTTCCTTGGTATCAGCCTAAGAAGTATATACAACAGGTTTGTTCCATTTCTGTATTCATTTTTAACATGGAATTTTTACAAATGCAGTTACCTGGTTTCCAAGCCCACTTATCAAGAAATGACAATTTATTCACATGAAATGAAGCCCCAAAAGCATAAAAACTAGATTTAGTAATAAGAAACCACAGAAGTTTAGGGCCACTATGAATGGTTCAGGACTAGCTATACCCACTTCAGTAGTCCTGAAGGCTCCATTATTACAGAATAAAATTTGAGGCTTATTATGACCAAGTTAATAAGTAAACTATTAAATATTTAAAAAAGGCAAGAAAGTGTAATGTTTTATAAAACTTCATTTAAGGTCTGCACTTAAAATTATCATAGGCAGTGTATATATTGTATATTATTAAATACATAAAGTTGAATTCTTCCTGACTTGTTTAAACATGCACTTCTGTTTTGGAACTTTTTACTCTAGCATGTAAATATATGACTTTGAATGCTTTTCAAATTATAAATTGACCAAGGACCTTGTCATATATCAAAGATAATAAAAATTTACATGTCTTGGAAATCAAGACCTAGAGAAAGACTTACCCAAAATCACAAAATGGTTAAACACTGAAAATGCTGCAACTAGAACCAGAATTCTGTCACCTACCTTACTGCCTCTATTTTCAATCATACTAGTTCTTCAAAGATGCACCTAGATGCTTAATAAATCCCAGCTGAATTGATTATCTTTATACCGGTGATAGTTTCTAAAATTGACCACAAAGTATAATACAGACCAGTTTTTCAGCTGAATGCCAGCCAAGTAATTTGTTTACATTTAGAGAAGTGTACAAAAATGATACATATACACACACATTCTTTAAACAGAATCACTTAACAAAGGCTCACACCATGATAGGCACAGGTAAAGAGACCTGCCTGAGGAAAAAGCAGATTATGAAACTTCCCACTTACGTTTCTTCCATCAGACTATACACCCTTTGAGTCTGAAGGCAGGTGGGAGAACTCCCTCTCATTGTTTTATTTGTGAAAGTTACATGTGCTTGATACAACTCCTTTGTTGGTTAAATGGCCACATAGTACTATGGCCTCATCCCAAGCTCAAATGGTAGACACTTGAGGCTACTCCAGAGTGGAGACCAACATCTCACACATTCCTGTATTTAGTCAGAAGTCTTTCTCGAAACAAGGTTGCCAGAGTTTCTCTTACCACTCTCCCTTCAAGAAGTCACAGATTTCATGGCAAAAGTGGTCATAAGAGGAAAGTTCATATCATTACAGGTCTATCTCCAAAAACAAGAACGAGCCCAAATAAAGAACCTAACGCTTCATCTTAAAAAACTAGAAAAGGAAACAAATGAAGATTAAAGTCAGCAGAAGGAAATAAACAAAATTAGAGCAGCAGTATGGAAAACAATCATCAAAAACCTACCAAAAAGTAAAAGTCCAGGACCAGATGGCTTCACCAGCGAATTCTACCAAATATTCAAAGATCTAATATAATATCT
>NW_006431079.1:5144387-5148114 GCF_000325575.1 Pteropus alecto
GGGTGGGACTGCAAATTTGTACAGCCACTGTGGAAAACAGTATGGAGGTTCCTCAAAAAACTAAGAATTGATCTACCATATGATCCAGCAATCGCTCTTCTGGGTATTTACCCCAAAGACTTGAAAACCCATATCCGAAAAGATATTTGCACATCGATGTTCACAGCAGCATTATTCATGGTGGCCAAGATGTGGAAGCAACCGAAGTATCCTATGAATAGATGATGGGCTAAAGAAGCTGTGGTACATATATACAATAGAATTTTATTCAGCCATCAGAAGAGATGAAATACTGCCATTTGCAACAACATGGATGGACCTCGAAATAATCATGCTAAGCAACATAAGCCAGACAGAAAAAGTTTAAAATCACACGATAACACTTACATGTGGGATATAAACCTAAAAGCAACAAATGAGCAGGACAAACAAACAGAGACTTATGGACATGGACTATAGACTAGTGGTTACTAGTGGGATGGGAGAGGAGAGGGTAGGTAGATGGGGTCAAGGGGTTCAAGTATAGGGTTTTGGGGGAGGGTGAAGTGGGGAAAGAGGATCAAATATATAATAGCTTAAAAAAACTGGACTTTGGGTGATAAACAGAATAGAAGATGTCAAATAATAATGTACACCTGAAAATTATATAATTGTATTAACCAATGTTACCCCTATAAACTTAATTAAAAAAAAAAAAAGAAAGAAGTCAGATTTAAACCTACTAATGCTTTTAAAGTTTTGGGTAACCTTGAAAAAAAATTAAACTAACATTTTATGTATTTTTGAGTATACAAGGTGTTTTCACATAAATTCTCCCATTTAACCTTCAAAATAATTCTCCAAAGGATTTCCTTAAAATAGGGCTAAGTAACTTGTCCAAAGCCAATAGCAATCAGATAGTAGAATTAAGTCCAAAATCCAAGTTCCTTATCTATAAATCAACTGCCCCTCTCCAAAAAGATATGAATCTTAGAAAATAACTCCTCTAGGCTTCTTAGCAGCAAAATTTTGGATTACTGGTTTTGTTTTTTAATCAGATTTTCTCTAATTTCATTTTGCATGTTGTAAGAAAAATTATTCTGCAGTATCTTGGTACACAGCCAACAGGAATAATAAAAGGCAGCCTAAAGATTTTGCTGGAGTGGGGTTGGGCAAGATAAGAGGAAATGACAGTTTTAAATTAAATTTTTCCTTTTGTTATTTTTGCAAAAGTTCCTCACACAGACAGCTACCATAGCTGGTTAGAAAGAAAAACCACTCACATGTTAATCTTACTACTATTGTTTGAAGTGGTGGTTTCTTAGGTTCTAATAGGAATCTCCAGGGTTGAATCTTGAGTTTGTATTATGAACCAAATCTCCATGGAATTTCATGCAGCCAGTCCATACATTGAGGAATTGGTATAAGAGGCATTATTTTTCTGCATCTTTAAAAATAAGGTAATTTATTTTGACAAATATGACAAATGATCAGTTGTAATTTCAGACTATACAGTTAAAGCTATTTAAAAAACAAAAACTCAATACATCAGCAGGTGAAACAATTTTATTTCACAGTTGTCTTTAAAACCACAAAGACACTATGTTCTTCATATAAAAACATTAGTACAGATAATTATACTTTCTAGCAAATGATTATATAGACCCTCTCAAAGAAAAATGCATCCCATTATATGGTTTCAGTTGCTTGGAAAAAACTCTCATCTGGACTGATTCCTAACACATACAATTCTGCCGCTGCATCTTTTGGTTCAAAGTAGAGATTACTGTCATCAGTACATGTTCCTGCATTCTTACATATTTGATAATACATATATAGACTGGTTTATCACTTAATGCTCCATTGGTTCATCAGCCTTTTCTGCAGGTTCATCAGCAGGTTGAGCAGGCTTAAGAAGGGAAGGAAAAAGAAAATAATATTATGCTATAAAAAATTTATGAGAAAAAGGGGTTAGGTGATATTTCAAATACTCAGTTCATTGTCCTGTTGAAATTTCTAAACAAAGTTTTTTTTTAATAGATATAATTTTACAGTTCTGAAAACCTAAGAATCATTGGACAATTCTAGCATACTTTATCTTGCTCAAGAATAAAAGGCCTTCCTTTTATTATTAATAGCCTTAAAATACAAGAAGCACATTTTAGCCATTCTTTTCCTCTTTAGCACTAATAATAAACACAGCAAAATATGACCAGACAGACAGCTGCATGGCCCTCCACTGCATTCTTCCCAACAGTGCTCGTTCTTACCAACTGCAGTTTAAATAATGTAAATCTTGTTCCTCCAAATAATATCAACAATATTCTTTTCAAATTGAAAAGAAATTCATGATGTAGAAGAAATTTCTGTACTGGACACTTTATTTTAAATTATACGGCTAGCAAATAAGCGTCTGTAAATAGCAAATGTATACTCTAAACACCCAATATAAAAGACCAGTATATAACCTGAGATTCAACAACACTTCTTGATCCTTGTTCTCAATGTTTATGAAGAGACAACTTAGCTTCCAAAGCTGGCCCCAGTGAACTTTCTATGAGTCCTCACTCCTTAAGACTGCTGGCTGTCCCTATGACTTGCTTTAACCAAGAGTATGTGCAGAAATGATGTTGTGCCAGTTTGGAGACTCAAGCCTTAAGAATGCCTGGCAGCTTTCACTTTTGAGCTTTTGAACTTTTGCAAGCTCTGAGCTGCTACTGTGCTAGAGAGACCCTGGTGAAGGAAAGGCCCTAACACTACATGGACCGAGGCCCAGCCATCCGAGTAGAGGTCCCAATCTTCTGACTCTATAAGATACCTAGAAGTGTGAGTAAAGATGACCCTGGTGAAGGAAAGGCCCTAACACTACATGGACAGAGGCCCAGCCATCTGAGTAGAGGTCCCAATCTTCTGACTCTATAAGATACCTAAAAAGTGTGAGTAAAGATGACATGTGAGTAAACTCATCTTGGATGTTCCAGACTCACAACTGACTGCAGTGTGTTAGAGACCCAAGTGAGACTAGCAAAAGGACCATCGAGCTGAGTCCAGTCAACTTACAGAATTATAAGAAATAGAAACAGATAATCAAATCTTCAACCCATTTTGTGTTTATGGAGATCACCGCCCCCTCAGTGTTTTACTTTACTCGGCTCTTAGTTTGCCTACTGCCATTTGAATCGTGAGCTTATCTCAATAATTAAAGACAAAAATAGTAGATTTACACTGTTGTGGTAGGAACATTGGTTTACTATAGAACTAAAGACTCTTGGGTTATGATTAATTATATACCTGTGCCTTTCTTTGTGGCCTTTCTTCAAGACCTTCCAGGAATGGAGACACATCATCATCATCATAAATTGTAAACTCCAAGTCTTTACCA
The DNA here is from genome assembly GCF_000325575.1 of Pteropus alecto. Lineage (NCBI taxonomy): Eukaryota > Metazoa > Chordata > Mammalia > Chiroptera > Pteropodidae > Pteropus > Pteropus alecto. The sequence continues at coordinate 5,147,749 of NW_006431079.1, forward strand.
ACAATTCCAATGGAAACATTCTGAGGGGGAAAAAAGGTAAAAATTAAAAAATTAAGAGAATTTTGGCTGAAAAATGCTTATAATAAGATGTTGGGTGAAAAAAGCAGAACAACAATTTATATAGCACTTAAATAAAACTTAAAAATACTTAACTGTAGAAAAAAAAGGGGAAAAAGGGAAGAACACAGAAGCCCTTGTAATTTGCACACTGAAATCATGAGTAACCCCAAAGATCTATGTCACCTAGAAAATGTGTAAACTGGTTCATAACGGGAATGTGCTGCAGACCAGTGTGAGGGAACAAACCACTTAGCTAGGAGGTAAGCCTAACGTCTAAGAAATAATCAAATTTGTTTCTCATAAATT
>NW_006431079.1:5148166-5157307 GCF_000325575.1 Pteropus alecto
AAAGTGTTAAATTTGGTAGGAGCTTGGAACTATGTTCTATGCAGAAAAATTAAAGAGCATACTTAAAGTGTTCAGTGAATGCTAACCAGTACAAAAGAGCTCCTGTAAAATTTTAGGTGTAAGACTATATAGGCCATTTTCTATGATTCAGTAAAAATATGAAAACAGGAAGCCAGATACCCGAGCAAACTTTTACAAATTGTAAATGTCAACAGTCAACTGCACACCCAATTTTTAAGATAGTCATCTTGGAATGATGCCATCGGTATTTTCAGTAAAATTTTTTGAAAGAATATTGTTTTTATAATAGGAAAAACTGTTTAGAAAAGATGGCAGGCTATAAAGTCGTCACATAATATTAAATAATTATCCGACCATCATAACAAAATGATTTATAATATGCCGACAGATCTCACTTTAATTAATGATCATTACTTCAAGGAAGCCCTTAGTGGTTCCTGCACTGTACTGTACATGTCTGTAATCATTCAATCTCCCCTTCTCCTGGACAACTATACTATTCTCCATTCTCCTTGCCGCTGGATACCTTACCCCTATTTCGCTGAGAAAACAGAAGCAAATTAAGAGAATATTCACAAGCTCCCACAGTATCTACTCTTTCCTCTATGTGTCCCTACATTCTCTTCCTTCCTGTTACTCTGAATGAACAGCCTAATTTCTTTTCTAAGGCCTACCTTTCCTTCTGTGTACTGTTCAAAGAAACTGGCCTAGCAGTTTTTCTCATATTTCTCCTAATGTATGTTTCCCTTTACACTGGAATAGTCTCATAACCATGCAGCAAACTTCCTATAATTTCTCCCATCTTAAAAAAAATAACAGAAAACCCTTTTTTTCACCGCATTCTTTTTCAGCCACCACTCCATTTCTCTGGACCCACAACACAATATATCCTCCAGAGTACTGTCTCAAATCCCTCTTTTCTCATTTGTTCCTGATTCCATTCCTATCTGTCTTTTACTCCTTCATCCATTATGATTGTCTAGTCAAGTCCCCAGTAATATCATTGCTGATCTAATGGTTAATTCTCAACCCACATCTCCCTTGACCTATTAGCAATTTTTCATTCTCTCTTCCTTGAAATAGTTTCATTTGCTTTTAAGGATGCCTCATTTTCCAAATTTTCCTCCTACCTCCTGGGCCATCTTTCTCAGTCCTTTTTGCTGATACCTACTCACCTCCTAATCTCTAAAGGTTAGAGTGTCCTTGGCCCAATCTTTGAACCTGTTGTCTATTTGATTCCTTTGCCAATCTCATCCGGTCCAGTCTCTATAAGCCATTTCCACATGAAGACTTTAAAATTTGTAACTAGGCTAGACCATTCTCCACCAAACTCCAGAGGGCACACACTGGATAACTGCTTATTCTATATTGCTAAATGATCAAACAATAGGCGTATCAAATTTTATGTCCTAAACTAACTGCCTGATCTTCCTCCATAACCCCTACTCCAAAACCTGTTCGTCCTACTGTCTTATCCATCTCAATACATCATAAATCTCTTTCTTTAATCAGGCCAAAAAACTTTGAAGACATCCTTTTTGTTCCTCTCACACCCCCACAACCAATTTGTTAGCAAACCCTTTGGCTCTAATTTCAAAACATACCCAAAACTGAATCCTGTTCTATTACTCTGCTCTAATTCACCATGATCTCTCGGCTGAATTGCTTTAAGTCTTAAACTATTTCCACCCATGCCCTCACTACAATCTGTTCTCAAAACGGCAACCAGTTTAACTCTTTTAAAAACTAAAGTCATAGTATTCCTCTGCTCAAACTCTCACAGCCCGCTCAGAGAAAAATCCAAAGTACCTACAATGTTTTATGGGGCATACATACACAAGCTGGCCTCCATTACCTCTCTGACTTCCTTCCTTCTCTTCCTCTTGATCGCTAACTCAACACTACTGGCCTCTTTGTCTCGAATACTAGAAATATTTTAGACCCAAGCCCCTTGCACTTGCATTTCCTGGAATAATCTTGCTCTAGACATTTGCATGGCTCACTCATGCACCCTCCTTTCAGCTCTTTTCCTCAAATTCCGCTTTCTCAGTGAGGCTATTCTTGACTCCCTTGTTGTAAATCATACCCACCATACCTTCTTCCTATACCCAATTGGTCATTCTTTCTCTTCTTAATCTGTTTATTGTTTCTATAGCATTTATCACCTTTTAATATACTATGTCATTTAGTTAGGGGTACATGGTCTATCTCTCCTCCACTTGGATGTATGTACCATAAAGGCCAAAATGTTTATTGTGTTTATTATATCCTCAATGCTTAGTACCTACATGTGGTAGGTGCTCAATACCATGTATTTGTCAACTGAATTAACACAAAGATATTCCTATCTGTTGAAATAAAGGACATTTGACATAAGACTTACTGGTTTTGTTTTATACCAAAAAGAAATGTTTAAAAACTGTTTCGAAATCAGATCACTTAGTAAATAGCTTAAAGAGAAAAAATGAACCAAAGTAACCATCTCTCAAAGTAAAGACCTGTAAGTATACACTCCTCTATTACTTACATTTCTGCAATAACGGATTAAACTATAACATTAATATCTACAATTGGAAAACGTGATTTTTACCTTTGTTGTTAGATCTTGTTCTGCAGGAAGTGTCTCTCGTAAGGCACGCAAACCATGCTTAACCAGTTCGTTCAAATTGCCTATGTGTAATAAATAAGTTAACAATTACTTCCTAATTTCACCTTCAAGCTAGGCTTCTTTTATTTTTGTTCGGTCTATAGTCTGAAATCATGATTTTAGTCACATACTAAATAAACCACAATAAAAAGAGACAAAAGTTTAATATTTTGCCCTATAATCTTCTAGTAATTATCAATAACATTGACTATTATTTTACTTAAATGAGGTCACATGATTTTTGTTACTAAATTTTACCTTATACTAAGTTAAATCAAAATTCTGATTCACAAATGATACAGCTCAAAGTTTTGTAGAATGTATTCTGTAGAATGCTAGTTGTTGTATTTGCTCTTTATAAAAGGAATCTCCAATTCTATGTGGCCAGTATTAGCCTGATACCAACACTAAACAGAGACATCACAAGAAAATAAAACTACAGATTAATGAACCTTATGAACAGATACAAAACACTCAAAAAAATACCAGCAACCTGAATCCAGCAACATTTGTTTATATAACTATTCATACATATAATTTATATATACACTACAACCAAGAGGGATTTATCCTAGGAATGCAAAGCTGGTTTAACACTCAAGAGTCAATAGCAATATAGCACAATAGAATGAAGGGGGGAAACAACTACACGATCACCTCAATAGATGATTTAAAAAGCATGTGTTAAAATCCAAGATCTTTGTATAGGCAAAGCACTTGAAAACCTGCCCTATCATTACATCTTTCATCTTGTACCTTTCTTTCCTACAGCTACACTGATTTTTTACTGGTTTATGGACTACTTAATGCAAAAATGTCTGTGTGGCTTAAAGTAAGAATCACAGAAAACTAACAGTTGTAAACAGAACTTAAAATTGGTAGCTAGTGCAGTGTTCCTCAACTCTGGGTGGGGTACACTTCAGACCAACTGAATCAAGAATCTTCTAGGTTGGGGACACATATTTGTATTTTTAAAAAGTTCTATTGGTGACTATACTGCAGTAGTCAGAAGCAGTAAAAACTAGTATGTGTAACAGAAATAATAAAAACTTTCTGTGAGGCTGATAGTTTTCTTCATTTAGGATACTATGTTAATTCTCTATATGAAGAGTGGAGAGGGCAAAAAAAAAAAATCACTTACACTCCATAAACTCAGACATATGTCTCTCCAAATAAGTACGAGCTGATTGAGAACGGGCTCCAATGGACATAGCTCTGCAGTCGAAATAGTTAGCAGATGGACAGGTTTGGAAAATATGAGGGCCCATATCCTACAAATAGGGAAAAAAAAACACTTCATAATTCTTGACTTCGGTTGAGAAAATTGCTAGTCAGTTTTAAAAAATCATTAAAATATAACAATACTCTATAAACTTACATCATAACCAGCAATAAGCAGCCCAACACCATATGGTCTCCGGCCGTATCTCTGTGTTGGTATCTGGGTCTCTTAAATTAGTTAAAGATCCTGTTCTAACAAGGAATAAAGTACTATCTTTATTTTCAAATTAAACATTATTAACAAAGAGTTCTGGTTTCGTAATTGCTACATAATTACCACGGGAAAAAAATAAAGCAGAGCAAATTTCTTTGGCCTAGTATTAAAAAATGTTGAGCTATCCAGCAAACCCAAGAATTAGTGCTAGCAAAATAGTCTCCTCCCATGGAGAGAACCTCATTCATTTTGGATATAAGGGGTCAAGGATTTCTTGGGATGTCTAGAACCACCAACGAAAAACTAAATCTCCTCTAAAATGATGCTTGAATAGTTTTCCTGAAATTGAGCTTATCTATGTCTGGAAAATATCAATTGCTTAAGGGCTGATGAAAGAGCAGACCAATTCTTTATTCAGTACTCATTCTCCCATGGTAGAACTTCTCACAACTTTCCTAAATTTTAAACATTCTGTTATTGAAAAGTAACTAACCTTTTTTCACAATCTTACCTATGTTATATATTATCATACTCCTGTTAACTAAGATAAGGTTTAAGTATCAAATTCCTTTAAAGTTCATGTCCAAAATGATAATATAAAAAGGATACTGCTTCCAATTAGAGATACAAGACGAGATACAGGAAGAGGTCTGTCAAATACAAATCTGGAATCCAAACACTCCTGGCGCATAAAATTACTAAAAAGGAAGTAAGAAAAATTAGTAATTTCAAATCAGTTATTCAAATTCAAATAAAGTCATTTGATCTTTTTGTTTACTCAACAGACATTTACACGGATTATATAAGGAAACCAGAAAGACACGGAAGAATGCATTCTTGTATCAAACTCTGAGGTCATGAGGGGTTTAAAAAAAAAAAAAAACACTAAAATATTCCTTAGCTCTAGAATACCTTCGTCTTATAGCACTTTATAGAGAAGGCTGGGCAAGAAAAAAAGAGCACTCTCTTTTCTCTTATCCTTCCCACTGTCAAGATTGTTTGGAATTCTAGGTCTTGAGCCAGCAAAGTGGAACTACTTTGCTTTTTCTTGAAAGCTGACTAAAATTTCCCCAAGAGAGCAACTGTGAGAAATAGAATCCATACTAGGACACTGTTACACATTCTTACCAATGCTACTACTATTTTTAAGCAGCACTCTAGAGGAAATACTGGACACTAGACTGCAAGTCTCACTGTTAAACCTGACAAGATTCAAGCAAGTCTAACAATGGGAAAAAGGGGAATCACTATTAAAGCCAAGAGGATAAAAAACAGACATGCACCTTTCTGCACTGCTTTGCTCAGTTTATATATATGTCATATCTGACGATCAAGTGATTAACTGTAGGAGCCAAGCTGTTTGTTCAGTACTTCAATTTAAGTCCATTTTCCAAGGCTGTCTAAAATTGCATTGCCCCAATATGGCAGGTACTAACCACATGTGACTGCTGAGCATTTATATAATGGCTAGTCTGAATTGAGATATACTGTACGTGCAAAATACACGTGAAATTTCAAAGACTTAGTTTAAAAAATAATATAAAATATCTCAATAGTTTTTATATTGATTACATGTTGACACAGCAATAGTTTAGATAGATTAGGTTAAATAAAATGTTCGATAATGCAATATATTTTACATTTTCAAGAGCTGACAGAAAGCAATAATACTGTCACTATATTGCTGGTCTTAGAGCAAAGGCTCGCTGGATAACTTGAAAATCGTAAACATTAGCATTATTGTTTGCCCTCAGTGGTTATAGTCTTTCTTTCCTAACTACATCACAGACTAAAGAGATTAGTTTGGGCTTATTACCTTTCAGCTCCCAAAACACACACTCACATATTACCCGAAAGACACTGTGTTAAGTGTACTACATGCCAGGCTATTTAACAATTACCTTGAAAAAGAAAGAATTGGAAAAAAAAAGTGAGTGTAAGTAACTAGCCCAATCTTAGATACTAATCAGTAAAGGTGAGAACTAAACTCAATCCACGTGATTTCAAAGCCCTAGCTTCATTCACACAATGCCTCTCAACCAGAAGAAATACTCGGGACTCTCACAGAAACCTACCTGTTACTTTCCACTTTCTACCTTATATTATACATATACTAGTAGATTTTAAGTTTCTAGAAGACAAGATCTATGTCTGATTCACCTTGAATATCCTGTAGTATCCAGAATTGAGCTTTGCAAAAAATAAATGCCTAATAAGCACCAGAGTACTAAAGAAGGCAAGGGTAGCTTAGCTGATCCTTAGAAACCAGACGAAAGTTGTCAAGCTCTTCTTAGACATAACATAGTCTCAAGCAACATACACTGAATTAATAAGTATCACATTATTCAATGACTTCTCAAAAGTGTTCATGTGGTCAATCCTATTGGTTACTATTACAGGGATCAAGAAATGGAATACTTAGTAACTGAGCCCAAATCCACTAAGGTATTCACGATCTTAACTTTCACACTCTGGTAGACAACTTCCTAAAATATCTGGATCTTTTCTAGAAATGGAATCCATTATGAATCGAAAGGGACATTTCTTTTGTTTTTCATGATCATACTCACCATAGCAGTCTAGCATCAGCAGTAAGTCCCGCAATTGAGATACCAATATGATTGTCAACATGGAGAATTTTCTTTTGATGAGCTGCGAGCTCTGACTGTGCTCTCTAAATAAAGACATTATAAGACACAAAAACAAGTTTAGAATTTTATTATCTACACAGTAAAACTTACGTTCGATAGCTCTGTTTTCTACAGGAAGATATACGTAATTGCCTTACTAACCTTCAATGCAACCAACACTGCATGGGTTTTTGATTTCAGACCAACTGTAGCTGATCCTTGTTTGACAGCTTCCATTGCATATTCAATTTGATGAATCCTGCCCTAAGGAGAAAAAGCCATCACATCTTAGAATCATCTTACAAGTCTCTTTTATAACTTTAAAATTAATGTAGAGTTTTCAAATTTCAGGTGAACATAGTTAAATCTCAAATGATTTTTTTAGAACCAGGAAACTTACTCTAATGATAAATTTAGGTTCCAGGAATTTCTAAAAACGATTCTATTCCATTTTCTAACAGCCTATAATCTCAGGAGTTTGTAAGCATATTGCAGCCACCAAAAGCCAATCCACAGAAATAGTATAAAACATGGTTTTTACCTGAGGACTCCAAACAGTGACATCATTGTCATACTGGTTGCGAAACTGAAAGTAAAAGAAAAAAGACCTATTAACAAAAGAACATTACAAATCCCAACTCTTAACAAACTCTATCATTAAAAAAATGTTTTCCCGACTCTTTCACCATAAACACAATGCTGTTAATACAACTACATTTTAAGATTACAACTGTATGCATTTAGTTGCAAGCCAATTCTACATTCACCATGAACTCTAGATGGGACCTACCTTCCCAATTATCCACTGTCCATAACACTCCCTTTGGGTTCAGTCAAATACTAAAGTTCATATCTGTCAACTTTACTTCATTTCTTTGCTAAAGTTCTCTTATACCAAGCCCTAATAAATGGTCAAAAGCATTCCTTTCCTTTAAACTAGCTCAAATGTCTATGTCTTGAAGTCTTTTCCATCTTTTTTCCTCAAAGCCCCCCAACACATACTTCCACCAGTTCTTTGCCTGCACGTCCCTTTCTACCTAATATTATTATTTAGAGGCATGTGTGATTTATCTTTGAACCCTCACTGCACTTAAAAGTGCCTTGTACAGAAATTCATATTGAAAAACACAAAAATGTCCTCAGGAAGTCAGAGGTGGACACAAATAGCTACTGCGACTGAACCATTAAACGAGTCTACCAGAACAGTATTTGGGAGAATCATGGGGGTGAGAAGGTTGAGGGCTAGAATTGTAGACACAGGAAAGGAAGCCCTGAGACTATGTTGTAATCCTGATGACACCACTTCTCCTTTCAGCCTTGGTTTACTCATTTGTAAAACTAGGTGACTGGACAACGTGATTGAAAAGGGGCTTTTCTGATGAGCTCTAGGGGAGAGGGAAATGAGAAGGATCCACCAGGAAAACGGACGCCATACAGGAACCCAGAAACGGGCCAAGTCCGCACTGGTAACATATAGGGAGGCCTCCACGTCAAGTCCCTATTTTCTCCTCTCTCTGCCCCCACACAGAGCACGAGGGGCCACTCAGGACTGCTCGGAATCTACTTCACTGAAGGAACTTGAGGGGCGAACTCGGCTAGTTGACGGATGTAGGGTCCGAGGCCTGACAAAAAGCGAAACAAACCGCGGAGAAAGGCCGCACCGACTACCGACAGCCCCTCTCCAGGCCAGGCCGGAGATGCTGAATCACTGCCCGAACCCTCCCGTCCGCTAAGGTTTCCATGCTCCATGGCCCCGGGCTGCTTTAAGGATACGGGAGACGCCGCTCGCCATCCGCCAGTTAGCGGACCTCTGCCCCAACCCAGCCTGGGCTTGGAATCCAACGCACCATGGTTCCGGCGCCGGCCTTGCTGCCGCCTCCTCCAAAGCTGCGGATCAAGGAGCGCTGCCGAAACTACCTCTCGGCGCTCTACACAGACGTCTGCGGGATTTTGACGGCAGCGGCGCAGGGCAGAGCAGTCTATTTCAGAGATATCGATAGGCTTCCAACGCTTCCCCGCCCTCAGAACTCTCAGCGCGTCAAAGGTGGGCGGGGCCTCAGAAGAGGGTGGGACTGAGATTGGCGGGAAACCCTGATCCAGGAGTGCCTGCGGCAGCTAAGAACTGCGGGGCGGCCACTATCAAGTCACCTTTCTAATATCCTCAGTGATATTTCGTGTGTGTTGTAGATTCCCTCCAGTTTCTCACTGGCCCTCACGATACACCTGAAATCGCTTGGGACCACAGTTGCGACTCGGCATGATAGGGTGTGCGTTCAGTGTCCACAGAGATTTGGGGTGTTGTGTGACTGTGAAAGGAAAGAAAGACCAAAAATAATGGTCCGTTTCTGTGTGTCAGCCATACTCTTCCTCGAGTATCTTGTTTGTGTACATGCTTTTCTTTCTACTTG
>NW_006431079.1:5157337-5159371 GCF_000325575.1 Pteropus alecto
GAGAACTTGTCTGTCAAGGCTCTGTTGTCATTGATGACCCTTCGTCATTATCTTTGGTTTCCTCCCACCAGACTTTGAACTCTTTGAGGGCATTAATGTCTTTCAGTGCCCTCAAAACCAAGCAAGGTGCCTGATAGATGAGGCCACTGAGGAAAGAAATGGACATTTTCTTACGAAAAACGTATTTTCTCCTTCGAGAGCATTTTTTACCAGATGAAATAGTTTAAGAAAGCTCTGCAAACAGCTACCAACCTAACATCAACCGAATGAATTATTTTCTTTAGAAAGAAAGGACGAGTACCTAGACTCAGGTAAGGTAAAAGTTGAAAGGGTCCATAAGGATATGAGCTTTGCAGATGAAGTAACAGACTCAGATGACTTAAATGATTTACTCAGGTTCAGAGCAATTCAGTATCACACCCTTTTTAAACTTTTTCACTTACATATTTTGGACATTTTTCCATGTTAAACATTTTCCAGGTTAAGCACGTCTCCCTAGTATTCCACCTTATGAACATACATTGTATTTTCCCAAATCCCAATTGTTTAACATTTAGGTTACCCTTCTCCCAAGCAACTCATTTATGGGCTGCTTGATATTTTTTTTATGTACATTTATGTTCCTTTCTTTAAAATCAGTTCCAAAAAATGGAATTGCAGTGTCAAATGAAATAGATATTTCTAACACGTTGGTTAAAAAGTGCTAAGTTGCCCTCCAGAAATATTTTACCAGTTTATGCTCTCAATAGTAGTACATACGTGTGCCCTCCTCCTTAAATTCACCAATACTGTTTGTTGTCATTTTAAAAAATCACTTAATTTAGTGGACTACATTAACATTTAAATTGATAGATTGTTCTCTTGTTTCCCCAGCAGCGAGCATAATGCCCAGCACATACTAAGTGCTTAATAAACATTGTTGAATGAATAACGAAAGTTAATAATTCAATAAATGCTCATTTAATAGTTATGTATGCATTAACATTTTGAAAATTCTTTTCTACATGTCTCTATATCCACGTTTCACAAATATGTATATAAAGATATAATTTTTTTTTTCACAAGTAAGATTATACTAAACTTTTCTACTTAAAAAGTTATGGCTATCTTTTCATGTCCATAAGTAATGATCTATATTGTTTTCAACAGTTGCATAGTATTCTATTGTCTGGAAATACAATAATTTACTTAACTATGGATGAGCAATTAGATTATTCTCAAGTCTTTGCTATTATAAAAATACTATAATGAATATTCTTATATATATTGCATAGTACCAAAGACTGAAGTTCACACCTCTGTGTTTCTAGTACTCTTCTAGTAGAAATCTTTAAATTTGGAAATATTTATGGTAAAATTGAGGAATTGCTTGCTTTTTGATGTCACCATGTAGATATTTTCGGTTACCTCAATAGATCTACTTCACTTTTTATGGATTACATTAGCATGTTTTCTTCCTCGCTGTCTTCTGGTTGAGCTCAGCTGATGGAGGGCACTAGCAGGAGACCAGAAGGCAGTAAGAGCTAGAGATCAGTGTATTTATTACCCTCTCTCCCTCCATGTTGGCACCAGGCTGGCAGTGGTACTGCATCATCTCTTACTGTTTCCCTGCCCACATTCTGATTATACTCTCTTCAGTTCCCCCTTATGAGTGTGCCATCTGTTTCTTGTTGAGACACTGACCGAGACAATAATATTTCAAATTTATATAGGCTGTGGAAGGTATATAATACTTTTTTTTAATGTGAGAAAAACTTGTTATCTTGAAGTTTACTGTATATTAAACTTATAGGAACAATATCAGTAGATCTGAAACAGCTAGAAAATAGAATGTAAGATTATGATATATGTCCTTCCCTGTTTTCTACCTGCTCAAATATACAGGGAAAAAGTCAGTTTTCAATTGGTCTTATAATTTTTCCCAATTATAAAAGAAATACACATTTATTTAAATTTTTTTCAAATGTAGACAATATGGAAAATAATCTATCGTCTGCTAGGTAGAGAAAAATCACAGCTAAAATTTTAGTGATT
>NW_006431079.1:5159482-5185643 GCF_000325575.1 Pteropus alecto
CATATTGTGGGTGTGATTCTCATTCCATAGAAAGAAATATTGCATCTTTTAGATCAACTTGAATCTAACTCTGGGTTTCCATCATGCCATGCTGGTGGAAATTCAATCTCAGTTATTACTGAGCATTTCCTTTCTATCTAGGATTATACAAAGTTTCTAGGGATTAATTATTGTGGAAGTCCTTAGAATTACCTCAAATTATTATATGTCATCAGTACACCTTTATTTACTGTTGAGATTCCCAGTATTCCTTTACCTCCCTTGGAATCCAAGAATCTGGAATCAAGTGAGTGAATCTGGCAGTCCCTGCATCCAGGTGCAGCCTTTTTCTTTGAGTTTGTGCCACCTGGGCTCTGTTACAGAGCAAGACAAGAGTCTTAGCTTTTCACTAAACTAATGGGCTTCAGAATTCTAAATCTTGAAAATCTCTCTTCTACCTCACCCACAAAGGCAATGAAATAAACTGCCATAAAAACTTGTATTAAATTATATATGCTTATTTTTTTAATCTACTTTTTATTAAGCATTATACCACAAGCATTTCTTCATGACTCTAAATGTCTGCATAACAATAAGGTATTCCATCATGTGAGTGTATCATAATTTAAGTAACATTTGATAGCCTTTTTAGATGGCTCACTCTAATGCTAGCCTGGTCTATATCCACTCCCACCTTATTATTATTTTTTTAATGGTTATTCAGAGGCTAATGTTTTCTAATGGTAATAGCTAAAGGTTGGAATAGAGGAGACAGGAATTAATAGACATAATTTGGAAGAATAACAATTTCCCTCCCTCAGTGTGTGTGACCAAAAGAGAAGCCTGTATAAAAGCTACTGGCATACTTAAGTTGTTTAGAAATATTTTTCCAGAAATTAAGCAATTATTACAGAATGTTATCTAGGTAGTTGAGTAACAATGAATATTACGTATCCATGGGAAAAATTTAACTTGGCTCTTATTAAAATTTATTTTTATTTAAAAATTTAAAATCCTAAAGTAACTAACGATGGCCTTTAAATTATAGAAGTAGTGCTGCTTTTCTGGCCAATTTTTCTACAATATACCCTTATTGATCAATTTTGCAACTACTGTTTAAGAATCAGGGTGTACCCTTAGCCAGCTCCCCAAATCATGCTTAAAGGAGCTGAAAGCCATTAAAACCCCAAGAGATCAAATGTCTCTTCTGTTGGTCCACAAATGGGGCTTTGATATAAGAGCCACTCTGAAGAGTCCAGCCAACCACATTCACCTTGGAGCCAGCAATGTATGCAAAAAAAAAGAATCATGAAAAGGACAGGCTTTAGAATTAGATATTTCTCATTCATTCAAGAAATTGTTGATCACCTAACTATATGCCAAGAGATGCTGAGAATACCTGACTAAACAAAACAGACACAAATTTCGGAGGAAGAGTGTTATAAGATGAAATCAGAGAGAAATGGGATGGGGATTGCAGATAATATAGGGCCTTTAGGCCATAGTAATAACTTTAACTTGGAGTGAAATAGAAAGTTACTAGAGGGTTTTGAATAGAGAAATGTCATGAATGAAATTTTTAAAGGATTATTCTGACCCTTGAGATGAGAACAAACTGTTTTGAGCCAAGCACACTAACAAGATCAAAGCTATTACAGAAATCCAGATGAGAGATGACGATGGTTTGGACCAGAGTTGTAATGGTGAGATAGAAGGAAGTAGTTGGATTCTGGATATATTTTGAAGGCAGAGCCATCAGTACTTTGTTAATGGATTGTATGTGGCATGTAACAGAAAGAGATTTCAAAATGACTAACGTTTTTAGCCTAAGCAAATGGAGGATTGGAATTGCAATGAACTGCCATAAAGGAGAGATAGGAGGAACAAGTCTTGGGGGAAAGATAATGAATATGGTTTTGTATATTTCAAGTTTGGGATGTCTGTTAGACATTCTAATGAATATATGGAGTAGTTAGTTGGCATATGAGTTGGAGTTCAATGGAGAGGCCCAGGCCGAAGATCCAAAATTAGGGGTCATCATCGTAGAGAAGTTAATATAGAGTGAATGTAGATAGAAAAGAATTTCAAGAATTGAATGCTGGAGCACTCCAGTATTAACATAGAAATGGGTTTGTATTTTAAGCTAGCTACTTATAAGCTCTGAGAACTTTGATGACTTATTTCACCTCTCTGAAACTTTGTTTTGATGTTGTTGCTTAAACTGTAAAATAGAGATAATATTGGCTAAAATCTTTTATAATTATTGTGATGATGAAGTGAATTGCTCATTTAAATGCTTAGCTGGCACGTGGTAAATACTCAATATTTATTAGCTATTGTTACTATTATTTTAAAACCTGCATTTGTCTCCTAAAATGTTACTAGTTGCCTTAGTGACAATATATAATCAATATAGTAATGATGCCTATTATTTATCTAGATAATAAGTGGCAAACTGGAAGTGTACAGTGAGCCCACTCTCCCAAAAAATCTAATATCTTAAATATGTTATACTTTAGCCAAGAATCTTCTTTTTAACTTGTTATTTTTGAAGTCCTTCTAAATATTTAATTTTGCTTTAATCTCTTTTGAAACTTTTTACTTAGCTGCCAAGATCTATGAAACACAATAATAGAGATCTATTTTCCTTTAAAGCTTTGATATTCAGTATGGCCTAATGTTACACAAATAAAAACATGGTTGATGAAGTTAGAAATAAGGACACTCTTCTTTAACACATTTGAATAATCATTTGGTCTGGAAATTATTTTATCCTTTATAAAAAGATATCTTCTAATTTTCAAAATAAATGACATCTTTTGTCTTAGCAAAATAAATATATTCTGATCTCATTTTTATAGAAATCTACCCTGAGGTTATTTGGGAAACCTCTTTCTGTATTAAAAACAGGCATTTCGTCCTTTAATGGGCCAAAGCCAACATTCTTTGGTGTCAGAGTGGCTTCAGAATTTCTTTTCCTTTGGTCTGGAGCTGAGGTGGCAAGGGCAGTGATAGATATTTTATAGTGGCTAGAGTATTTTATAGTGGCTAGAGTAGTCTTATAAATAAGCCAAAATTTTTATTTGTTATATTTCTTTTTCTTTTCTCACGACAAGAGTGAAAAATTCAATCCCTAGTTTACCAATAGGCTAATAATTCCTTAAATATTGGTCATAATAAAAGAAATGTGCCCTTTAAAACCAATGTTTTCTAGAATTAAGTGCAAAGTTAGGTGCGCAATTCCCTTCTCTGCTGCTAGGTGGCAATTAATGCCTTGGAGAGAAAAAATTTCCGCTCCATCCCTCCACCCGCAACCCTACATCTTCCCCACCCAGAAAGATATGTGCATTTTCTCTTCCTTAAGGTAAGAATTCTCTTAAGGATAATACTCCTTTCCACTTTGTTTTGCCCAAGTGAATTTACATTCACCTTTTCCTTTAATTGTTAAGGATAACACATACAAATCTAACGCAGACTGCTATAGCTAGGGAAGAATAGATTATATCTTTTAAAGAGGGTGGTTTCCAAACAGAGTGTATGTTCATGAGTGATATAGAGTAGGAAGTTGCTATAATTTCCCTGCAAGCTTTTTTTTTCAATTTTAGTAAAGAAAAATTTCCTGTCAAAGAATTACAACTGGCCCATGCTAACATTATGCCAAATGTTTTAATTAAATTATAAAACAAGAATGGAGAAAGCAATTTTAAAGACTTAAAAGCAATTTCAGTGTAGTGAAGTTTCTCTTTCAAATGAACTATAGGAAAAACAATAAAATAATTCATAATAGTCACAGAGTGGCACAATATTAAAAAAACAAATTTTTTTCAGACAATCTAACCAGATTTATATATTCCTAGCAAAATTATTTTGAGACATAGTTTCTATGTATTTTTAAGTTTAGTGAATCTGGTTTATATCCTTTTAAAATATGTTTAATAATGCACATTGCTTTTTGTGAATTTCTTTACCAAAAGAATATATGTAGACTGTTTGTTTTATATAAAATTCAAAATATCGAAATCCCTGTTCAAAGAAGACTCTCAGTTTGGGTCTTAAACCACAAAGACTCTCCCCAGGCTGAACTTAATGAAGCCTAACACCAAAAAGAAAAGCTGTTTCTGGCATTCTAGGCCTTCCCTGCATCCAGATGGCCTGTCTGTAGCCTAGCCAGAACCAAACCCTTCCTGCTGCCTTTTTGCTAAGGCCTTGGATGGCAGCCCCAGGCTACACCAGCTTCCATACCCCCTTTAACTCTTCAGTGTCCAAGATTATTAAGAAGAGATGGGACTTCCAATGTGAATTTGGTTGAAAGGGTAAATCAAGTTTTAAGCTTGAAGTTTAGTTTATAAAATATTTATCCACATCACCTCTCCCCTCCCCTCCCATAGGCTTCCTCCCAAAGTAGCTCAGTCAGCCAGTTGGCATCAGAGGAGCACCGTTTGGAATGGAGTGTGTGTGGGCAGCTTGCAGGTGAGGACAGGGCTGCCAAGGCAGACCATGCGGTATGTCCTGTGCCTACACCCAATACCTGACTTGTGCCTTTCCAGAGCATTTGTATACACACAGCAGTTCTGCTGTTTAGGGTGTGGGTAATTTCAAAAAGTATTTTTTTTTAAATAGCTTGTTGACAAGATTTAGGTTCAGCAAAAGAGAATGTATAATGGGAGATATAAAATGACCCGCATGGGGATTAAGTGAGAACTTCTCTGAAGTAGGTATGTCAGAAAAACAAATCTACTCTGTTTAAAAAGTACCCTTGGAAAACTTACTAGTGGCAGCCATTGTTTTCATCTTGGGCTTTCAAAAACTTTTGTATGTGGGAATTTCACCAGAAGGTGACACGCAAAGCAAACTCTACAATTGAAGGGAAAATTTCCTTATGATTTTGCTTTCTTCCACATAGAGAGATGTTATTAACTGCTTTGTAAGGGTACTTCTCAGTTGGCCAGAATAGATATTTTCAGATGAAAGCCTATGATTCTATGTCACTTTCCTTCTTATTTTTGAATCTCAGTTCTGTGCTCACTGTTATTTTTCATTATTATTATTATGCCTGTTGCCAAACTATTCCACAGAGTTGATTAGGGACCTGTGAAATCCAGGCCAACATAAAGTCCTGGTTTCCAGATCAGACTACATAACAAAGAAAAAAAAAAAAACCCTGCAAAAGTGCTAGCTTTTACAGAGCTGTTAAACAAAACAAAACAAAAATGCAAAGGAACCTAGTGCTATAGAGATTGGAGTTTAAAAATAGGGACCTATGAAAGGAAGAATGAAAGGATAAAAAATCATGTACCACTGCGATGAGAAAGAATATAAAAAAGAGAATAAAAATAAATCTGTTATACTTATTGATCTTCAGTGTTTAGCCTGGAGTGCTGGGTGGCTGCGCCAAGAAGCGGAACCTCTCTCAATAGCCACCATAAAAGGGGCTCTCTGGCACTGGCTTCACATTGGTGGCTTCAGAACTATATCCCTTCCCTTGACCCTCTCCATCTGCCTAGCTCTGTTCAGGTCTTCACTCCCCTGGTTTCAGCTTTACCACTTGCTTCTCTGCATTTGCCTATTAATGCACAAGGTTGTCTTTCTGTGCCATGATCTTTTCTCCTTGCAAATAAGGTGATGAAAATTGGGATTCTCCGTTCAGCTATTTTGTCTCTGGCCACCTTGGTTAACATATCTCCCAGTTGGACCCAGTCTTCAGGATTCTTCTGTCTGTGAAAAACACACTTATGGTTCAATACACATTTTCAGAAAATAGGCTGAGATTAACCTAAATGCAGAAAGAGCAAAAAGGCTTATCATTTCTGAACATAAATATCTCTTTTTCAGTTTTACATATTATCTTACTAATTATTACCTTACTAATATTACCTGACTAATTACTAATATTACCTTATTATCTTGTTACCTTACTAATTTTACCTTACTAATATTACTTTGTTACTATTACCTTATTAATAACTGATACCTGATGGATTGCAATTGGATATTCACAAAAGAATAAAATACTTCTGCCAGAAAGTAAATGTGAGAAAAAATTTATGAAAGCGAAACAGTAACTAACACATGGAGTTAGATGTCAACTTTTCCTCTTAGAAAATCTGAATAAAAGCCCGATTAAGGAAGATTATTTGAGGATAAGTTATCTCATGTTGATTTAATGCACTTTTTCATCAAAATGTACATTTTACTTATGTGAAAAGAATTTTACTTCCCCTTTCATTTTGAGGAGGGGGCAAAAACTTGAGAGCAACATTCCTATATTTTAGTGTTTAAAAAATTTCTTGCATGAGGAATTTTATGAATTTATGAAAAACAATAGTTTTCTCTCCTAATTAAAATGTGATATTTCCTCTACTTTTACATATCTCAGAATATATGTATATAAAAAAGGCATCCTTACATAAGATCCTTTGACCAGATTTCACAACTCTAGTCCTGTGCTAATAAGAAGTCTTTATTTAGTTTCAGTCTTTCCAAATAAGCCTGTAAGTTTCTGACACAGCAAATACCAGTTTGGTTCTCTCTGTCCTCTGTCCCTTGACCCCCTGCTGAAACCTGGCTTGATCTGTTCTCCTAAAAAGGTGAAACTAGACCCTATTTTTACAGAGTGTTTTTATCTTTATGCAGGGCCACACAGGACTGTAGAGAGCGCCACTCTGGCCCAGGAAGGAGATAAATTGGCTGCCATCCAGTTCAGCTGGCTCAAGAGAAATTCAGCCTTCTTGTCCTCACAGACAGTCCCTTCCGTTCTGACCTTTGACTAACTGGCTCTGACCCTGCTTCCTCTCTGCCCATAGCCTTTTTCTTCTCCACATTGTCAGTACTTCTTAGAAGGGGAAAAGCCTGAGGAAAAGGTGCTGGGGAGAAGAAAAGTAGAAGTCCTGACTTTCGACCCCATAAGGATTCTTCCCCCAATGATAAGAAAGTGGATTTAAAAGGATGTCAAAACACAGCAAGCAAATTTTTCTTTTTTTTCACAAAATTCGCAAAGCATGGAAAATTTAACATAGTCTATGCATCAGGGTAGATAACTTATAAATCTCAGGAGAATAACTTATAAACCCCTTCTGAAAATATCTCATAGTCTTTTTCAAACTCCATATTAATAGAAATTTTTGCAAACATTTGCTTTTTATAATTATTGTCAGTAGTTCCACTATATAGAAATAGATTCCAGGAAAAATTACAGTGCATACAAGCAATGATCAAATAGCTTTTAGAATCTGATGCTAAAACTTTTTAAAATGTAAATGATTTATCTCATAATCATTTAATTAATTTTGAAAGGGACCCAACAAATATATTTGAAACCCTTCATACCATATTTAAAACTTAAGACAAAGGTAAATAATATGAAATAACAATTATAAAATTGTAAAAATACCCTTTCAATTGTAAAAGTAAAGATTTGATTGTTTTCCAGATTTTTGTTCCCCTTTGGTGACTTTAGTGATTGTGGCCCAGTTGCATGCTTGGCATCTCTCCTCCTGCTAACTTTGTACCTACAATCCCCTTTCTCTTTTGGTGATATCTGTCACCTTTTCATCTAGCCCACTCTATTTACCTTTCAAAAGCTGACATTCCGCTGAAACCAAGAAAAAAAGTCTTTTTCCAGTTTGTTGGCAACTCGTTGAAGGCAATTGACTACTTTTCAATAGAAAACATTTCCTTCCCCTATTGTGTCACCTCTACCCCCTAAACACTCTGGCCAAGCCTTCCTGTGACTGCTAGACAACGGCTTCCTTAAAAAAACAAACAAACAAAAACTTAGAAGCGGCTTGTGTCATAGATGTGAGATATTTTCTTAAGAGTCATTGCTCTCCACCCATAATGTCTGCACAGTAAAGGGCACCACAGAACTGGAAGGGACTTCTCTATTCAATCCTACCTATGAATTTTAGAGAGGAGGAAACTGAGGCCCAGAGAAGTAAGGATATATATAGTCCAATTTCTACAGCAAAGATTTCTCACTTTTTCTATATCATGGCCCAACTTGGTAGTCTGGTGAAGCCTCTCAGAATGTTTTTAAGAGGACAAAATAAAGTACATGCAGTTGGACCTCCTTCCTTATGTTATACACAGAAATTAACTCAAAATGGATCAAAAACCTAGATGTAAGAGCCAAAACTATACAATTTTTAGAAAAAAAAAACATAAGAGTAAATCTTTATGATTGTAGATTAGGCAGTGGTTTCTTTTGTCTTTTTAAAAACAAGTTTATTAAAATATAATTTACATATCTTAAAATTCATTCATTTAAAATATAGACAATTCAATGGTTTTTAGTATGTTTACAGTTGTACAACCATCACTGTGATCCAATTTTAGAGCTTGATTTTTAAAATATATTTTATTTAATCAATTATTTAATTTATTTTTTCCTCTGAGTTGTTTATGACCAGAATGTGGAAAACATTAGATGGTGATCTAATTAACCAGAATTAAGATTACTTATAGTTCTGAGATGGGTTCTAGTCTCTAGTACCTTTTTTTTTTTTTTTACCACTTTCATCACATTGTAATTCTTATTAGTCATAGTAATAATGATAGTGTGTAATACAGAGTGATTACATAATTCACTGAAGTTCACATGGCTAGGAAGAGGAAGAGCTGAAAGTAAAACCATGGTCTGCCTGATTTCAAAGCCCATAATACTACCATTTCTACTTTATACCATTTCCACTACACACATTCTGCTTTCGTTTCTCTGCCTCCTTGCCCACATAACTGGGGCAATAATACTCAAAGTGGCAGCCGGCAGTCCCATCTCTTGGGTGTCCTTTGGGTCTTCAACTGCATAACAGTGGCATCTGGGACACTGATTGGGATCCTGCTTAAATGAACTCTGACTGAGACCATTGGTTGCTCCTGGGATTTGGTTATTTTGACCCCATCCACTCTTCCCTGGATACTGAGTAGAGCTTACCAGGTTGTTCTAATAAGTACCACCCTCCACAACTAAGTTTTTTTCCTCAGCTATATTTTACTTTGTGAACACATGAATGCAGCCATCCATTATTAACTGGGTGTTGTATCTGTGAGGCATAATATTAGGCACCCAGTGACCATCCACTTTTCCTTGGCAAAGCACCCCTTTATCATTCCCTGAGGACCCAGTAGACCAGTGTCATGTTACCCCACTCGTCTGGCCAAGGGTTTGGCACATGAGCAAATGAAGCCAATTAGTTTCTCCCAGGACAAGACACTGGGTGGTAGAATGGTGTCTGGATATACCTAAACTGAGATGTTGAAATGGTGTCATCTAGAAACATGCTAAGAGTTTCCCTTCATGAAATCCCCTGCAATGCCTCACCCCACCCCCACCACCCATACAACCTATATATACCACAATCACCAAATGATGTTATAATGCTTCTTCCTTTCAATGGAAGACATCAATTTAGAGAAATAATTGTTACTTAGAGCTGTAGTGGAAATGTGGATTTTGAAGTTTTCTTAGAGGGACTATTTTTAAGAGTTTGCCTCTCAATGTCTGGCAAGACAGAAAAGCTGCCGGCAGAGATTGAATCAGTTAGAAATAGGGTGGGGTAACCAGATGCAAACCACTGATTTTAGATTTGCAGAAATTCAGCCACTTTTTGATTAGAGGGGAGCTTCCCAGGGTATGCCATCTTTAGAGGCAGCTGCTGATACACATGTGGTCATTAAGAGGTAGACTAGAGGAAAACAGAGACAATCAAGTTGTTTGCCTCCATGATATTCAAATGACAATAAATGTCAGATGATTACAATATATACACACCAATAGAGTAAATAAATAATTGTTAAAACCGAGAATAGAATGTATGATATTCCTGTCATTATTTTAAATCTGGGGCGAGGAGGTTTTTGGGTCCTTCTCTGAACGTGCCTTTTTTCCAAATCATCTCCACCAGGTAATAGGATACTGCCTGATAGAGTAGTAGAACCTAGACCGTGGTTTGGGATTGGGCATTTAGACTCGTGGTCAATTTAGTACTAGAATTTAAAAGGTTAGACAAACCGTGATCATATTTTATGAATTTTTTTTCAAATATGTGTTTTGACTATGGGGTTTTGTAGTTCTTTCTGTCATCAAAAATTCTCTGAGCAATATACTTTGAATACCAAAACACTAGAGTCAAAAGAACAAAATATTTAAAATTAACACCATCTGGTAAACTCAGGTTGAATAGTCATCATAGTTAAAGATGTCCCAGATCAAGAGAATTGAGAGTGCAGTAAAATGAATGGAAACTGGAGAAGGTCCAGAACAAGATCATCAGTCAGGATTCCAAACCAAAACAAGGTCGTGAGTTAGAACCCAGTGATCAATGTCCAGAGATCAGGTATAATGCTCAGAGCAAGGATCAGGGCAAGCCACCAGTTAGAAACCAACTAATAGAAAACAGACAACCAGAAGAGCTCAAAGATTCTGGGGGAGGAAGGTAGGTGCCAAGCACCCAGGCCAATACTCCAGTAATGGGAGCTCTCTAGACACTGACGGAGAGGGACAAGCAGGTAAGACAGCTTACTTGAGGCTTGATAACAGAACAACAGCTCCAACCTTAGTTATAAAGATTTGATGATTGGGACAGAACTTAATCCCAACAAGGCTAATTCAAACCCACAAATGATAAGAGAGGAGAGATGGGACTGAAGTTGGGAAGTAGAGGAGGAGATGGAGGTAGAGCATCAGCTGCTTCTGGTGGGCAAGATCCTGACAGATTTACTATGTATGCAGAGAGTTATATATAGATAATATTATTAGCAACAACAATAATAGCTGATGTTTCTGTGTTACTGTTGTTAATTTTTGCATTACTGTTGTTAACCCTTTACATGTGTTAATTTATTTAATATTTATAACACACTTAGTAAGTGGTACTATTATTATGTTCTTTAGGCAAAAAGGGAAACTGAGGCACGGAAAAGTTAAGTCATTTGCCCACGGTCAAATAACCAGTGATTAGTAGAGGTGGGATTTCAAGGTAGGCACCGGTTTCAGTCTTCTTCACTATTCCGTAGCCCTCTTGGTGTGTGTGTGTGTGTGTGTGTGTGTGTGTGTGTGTGTGTGTGTGTGTGTGTGTGTGTGTAAACACATACCTTTATATACACACACTTAAACATGTGCACGTGTGAGCACATAGATACATTGGTGTTGGAGCTTTTTTGCACTGATTCACAAGAGCCAAATGTGCACATCTCTTCCCAACTCCATGTTCAGTGGCCATCATATTGGTAGCTTGAAATTGGCCATGGTGGGATAGGAATATTTACAGCATGGAAATTGGCAAATCAGGATTTTATTTTTTGAAGTGCTAGCTTAGCAGCATATCAATGGGTATACATATCACATAGGTACACATATCATATGGATAGGCACTTATAATATATGTAACCAAAAACATACATAAATTCACATTTATGCTAGAAATAAATTAATCTCCAACTATAAAATGAAGTTTAAAAATACTAAGTACAAGAAATATATCGTTTTTTCTTGACTGTGTAATAACTTTATTTTGACCTACTTTTTCTCACAGCCAGCCTATACTGGTTAAAATATCAAATAGAAAGATTTCTTTAGAAGATACTTGCTATAAAATGTTAAATTAAATTTCAGCATAGAAATAAATGCCTTGATAGTGCTCTGCAGACAATGCTATTTGATAGGTCCCTATCAGTCCTAGATCTACTATGTTGCGACAAGAAAAACACTGATTTTAAAAAAATCCTGATGTTTGCAATTACGCAATTACTGTTTGTTTTTCAGTTAGACTCATGATAATCAGTAGTGAAAAAGATACATTACAATGTCTATTTATGGCTTTCGATGATGCGCCTATGGGTTGCTATGAATTTTAATATGAAACTCATTGCCTGGAATCTGCACAACTTTTGTTGTTTAACTTAATAAAATCCTCCGGATGTGGATTAACTTCCTTTGCTCAATATTTATTATTGTTTCATCCGCAATGAAATGGGAACTGTAAGCATTTTGATAAGTGGGCTGAAAGGCTTCTAAAACTCACTCTAACCTCTTAGAGTGAGCCCCATTATGCACAATAATCTGATTTTATAATTTCCTGCAGTGGAAACCAAACCTAAAGAGATGTTCTTGTTACCTCGTACAATATGGCAACAGTAGGCTCTCTCCTTGTACCCTTGGATCCTCCTGTGCACAAGATCAGAGCTCTGGCTGGAGCAATGAGGATGTGAACCGATTCTGTCCTGATGCTCCAATTGCAATAGGACAGAGTCAGTAGCTAATAATAATACATGGTCTGGATCTTTTTTTGTCTCAGCAAAACAAAATGCATTAACTCTTCTCAGCCTCATCTCCTAATGCCTGGTGTTCTGTATTTAACAAAAAATGTATCTCGGGTGAAATGGTCACCTGAACAGATTCTGAGCACAGTCATTTCTTGTAATCATGCTGAGAGGCAATGGAGACCATCTGACCTCCCTCTGGGGTTATGACTACGTCTCTTCATCTCAAAGGGCAGAGCTGAACACAACTAGCTTATTATTATTATTTCGAGTTTACATAAATAAAAAAGGGTCGTTATGCATGAGTTGGAGGAAAGCAAAGCTCAAAGTAAATATATTCATGTATTTCATAAACATTCATGTATTTCATAAATAGTCAAGGAATTAAATCAAAATAAAACTGCACAACTTGTTAGAAACATTATACTAGGTTTTACCCCCAAACTAGTTGAAATGAACTTAAAAAAAAACTTCATATGCTACCTTTGGAATCCTAAAATTATACCTAAATTACTTCAGAAACTCTAACATACTCATTTATTTTTATAGATAAAGCTATTACAAAACCATTCACAAGGCCAGTTGGCTGGTGTTTTTTCTGGCTTTATTGGACATAATGAATTAAGATTGAGAAGATCTCATTAGTAATGATGAGTACCCTATGTGTGCCATTTAAAGAAAACCGGAGAAGGAAAAAATATTGAGAGAAAAAGGCAAGCAGAGGATACTAGAGAATTCAAGGTTACCCAACAGAATTTGAGAGAGCAGGCTCAGTGTGTGTAACTTGTTAAACTTCTTATGGGAAAAATGAACCTTGAAATCTGTTGTTATTATTATTATTACTATTATTAATTATATTTTTATTCCTCTATAAAATAGAAAATAGAATATATAATATTCTTGATATATACATAGATATATAGGTGAAGAATTATGATAAAGATTGCTTTTAAGCACTTTGTAAATTCAGAGTACAGTACTTTCATCAGAACATTAATTATTTCTCTACAAAGAGTGGGAAGAAATGGACTTGCTTGTCATATACTAGATTATTGATATGTCTGAAGTTTAGATATCTCAACACAGCACACATACAATAATTCAAAAAATATATTGTTACCCACCAAAACTTAAATACCCAAGACTTTCTACAGTGAGACCACTCAATACTTAACAATGTGCACTTAACACTTAAAAATATGACATTATTGGGTCATTTGCATTCAGCAGATTTCACCCATTATCATGCATGCTGCATTTAACAATGAACTAACTATTCTTCAATGTTTACAATGATGTAAGTTTTTAAATGTATAATTATTTTTAAATTGTTTAAGATAATTCCTTTGTTAGGATACTCCTGGTGGTTAGAATTCCACATCGAAGGTATTCTAATTAGAATTTGTTTTATAACTACCATTATCAGGACATGATGGGTACAGGAAGGCTAACCCAAGAACCAAGAAATCATATGGCTCTTTGAGAATTCAAATGTAAAGTCTCTATTTAATTGATTGGAACAGATCTATGCAAAACCATCCTGAAGGGACATGAATCCTAGGACAGCAGGACTGGGCTGTTATTTGATGGAAGAGGTGGTCTGTTGTAGAAGCATAAAAAAGAACAGTCTCTAGGACAAAACTTGGTAGTGTTCATCTAAGTGCTTTCCTGGGAGAGAGAATCCCAACTAAATGCCTGTGAATATTGTAACTCCACTGGCAAGGACAGTCCCAAAGTGAACTTGTATTCAGGGGATTATAGCCAATGAACTTCCAGTGTTTCTATGACATGAGTTGTCCCTATTGTGGGATTCATACATCAGGCTATGAAAGCCTGACACCTTTAAATTTTGAATTATTCTAATGCCTCCTGGCTCTGATGCCAGGTTCACTAAGCAATAGTCTAATTAGGGTTTTGCATTTCTACTTTAAAAAGGGGAGAATGGGCTAGCCACGCGGATGTGAGCTGTCGTGACATCATTGCTCATTGCAAATTAATTAAGTTGCTTTTCAGACTCGATGTAGTTTTGGCAGAATGATTTGTTCAAATATTAGTTTTATTTTGTTTTCCCTATATTTTTCTCTTCCCTACATTTTAGAAGGTAATGAGGACTTATAATTCCTTACCACAGGGATTTTGTCAGGATGAAAAGTAGAGATAGCTTCAAGTTAGTAGTTTTTCCTACCTTCTGGTAAAAGCTAAGCTGATGCTGGGTATCTTAGAGTGCTGGAAGAGATAGGGTCTTAGAGACATAAGAGCTTTCTCTAGGCATTGCTCTGAGACGGGTGGGGCTGATGTTAGAGCCTGAGAAGGTGCAAGACTTCAGAGGGAAATGGCTGGTTGGAGTGCTTAGGCGAACTGGACCCTAGCACTGAAGACTCCCGAGTCCTGTGCATCAAAAAAGCCACAGTCACCATCCTTGGTGACTGTTCTTGGTGACCATATCCTTCAGACTACAACAGTGGGTGTCTGGACAGTAACCAGACCAACAGTGCCTTTGCAAAGAATTACTTAAGTTGAATTTCTTCCAGCTTATAGGATGAGATTTGGGGTTCAAAGTAAGTTAATTTAAATAACAGAAAGAAACTTGGTTTTTCTCACATATCTGAGTGAGGCTGTGATTCTTGTACATACATAACACATCTGTCTTATGAGCTCGGTTAATGGGAATCCATGCTCAGTCTGTAAGAAAATCAGGTTTTTGAATCCGAGGGCCAGACATTGATTTATGGTAATAAGTGCCATTCTGTAAGGACACTTGGAAATGTGCTACTTCCTTCCTGAAACAGTAAGCGCCTGCATAAGCATCCCTTCTCCACGTACACACACCCCCTCTTTGCCTTCACCATATTTCGAAAGATGAATTTCTATAATTTCTACCAACTCCCTTCAAATGTGTAAATTATCATTTTATACAATCTATAAAGAAAGAGTTGAATTTGCTAAATAAAGGTAACTTTAGCTCCCAAATTAATAAGATTTTATTATAGGATTTATCTAACATTTTTCATAACATCTATTTTTTAGAACTTTATTTTGAAATAATTAGAAATTCACTGGAAGTTACAAATAGTACAGAGAGGTCTCCTATACCCTTCATCCAGTTTCTGCCAGTGGTAACATCTTACATAACTATAGTACAATATCAAATCCAGGAAACTGACCTTGGTACACGCAACAGATTTTATTCAAATTTAGATTTCACTAGTTTTATATGCACTCAGTGTGTGTGTGTGTGTGTGTGTGTGTGTGTGTGTACACATGTATGTATATGTAGTTCTATACAATTTTATCACATGTATAGATTCACATAACTGTAATCACAATGAAGATTTTGAACTGTTTTATTGCCATAAATGTCTCTCATGCTACCCTGTTTATAGCCACATCTGTGCTCCTCTTCTACCCCAACCCAAATCCCTAGAACCACTAATCTGTCCTCCATCTCTATAATTTTACCATTTTGAGAATGTTATATAAATGAAATTGTACAATATTCAACCTTCTAAGACTGGCTTTTTTCCACTTAGGATACTGGAATTCTTTTGAGATCCATCCAAGTTGTCACATGTATCAATAGTTTGGTTTTTTTTTATTGCTTGGTATTCCATGAGATGACATACCATAGCTTAACTTCACCCATTGAAGGATATTTGGGTAGTTTCTAATTTTAGGTGATTACAAATAAAGCTACAGTAAACAGTCTTGTATATGTTTTTGTGTGGATGTAAATTTCCCTTTTTCTGGATAAATGCCCAAGAGTATGATTACTGGGTCATGTGGTTAGTGTATATTTAGTGTTTGAAAAATTGTCAAACTATTTTGCAGAGTAGCTATACCATTTTACATTACCACTAGCAATATATGATAGAGCCAATTTCTCTGCCAGCATTTAGTTTTGTCACTTTTTAAAAATTTAGCCTTTCTCATAGGTATATAGTAACACTTCACCATTGTTTTAATTTGCATTTCCCTAATAGCAAATGATGTTGAATATATTTTTATTTGCCATCTGTATAGCACCTTTATAGAAATGTTTCTTTGTATCTTTTGCCTATTTTTTAATTGGATTGTTTGTTTCTTTACTGTTGATTTTTGAGCATTTTTTTTAAAATGGTTCTTTACAGATGTTTGATTTGCAGTACTTTCTGAAGTATTTTTTGGGTTTCCAAACACTTTCTTCCAGTCTGTTTCTTGTCTTTTAATCCTCTTTAAAGATCTTTTGCAGAGCAAAAGTTTTTAAGTTTGATAAAGTAATTTACCAGTCTTTCTCTTATGAATTATGCTTTGAGTGTGACATCTAAGGACTCTTCACCTAGCCCTAGGTTCTAAAGATTTTTCTCCTTTGTTTTCATCTAGAAGTTTTATAGTTTGACATTTTACATTTAAATCTATGATCTATTTTGAGTTAATTTTTGTATAAAGTGTGAGGTTTAGGTTGAAATTATTTTTTTGCCTATGGATGTCCAATTTTTAGCACCATTCATTATAAAGACTACCTTTCTTCTGTCGAATTGGTTTTGTACCTTTGTCAAAAATCAGTTAAGTGTACTTATGTGGATCTATTTCCCTATATTATTTCATTGTTCTATGTATCTATCCCTTCAACAATACCACACTGTTTTGTTTACTGTAGTCTTGACATATAAGATTCATTAAAAAAAAAAACATTTCGCTGAATAACAGCTATCTTTGTGTGTGTGTGTGTTTATATACACCAGGCTTTATTTTAAGTGCTTCATGTGCATATACTCATTTAATCCTCACAAAATCCTATGAGATGATATAGTATTTAGGCCCATTTTATAGATGAGAAAACCGAGTGCAGAGTAAATTAAGTGACTTTCCTAAGAGACAGATTTGGCACTCAGACCAATACCCTATCCACTATGCTTTATTGCCTCTCTGAAGTGAACAGATTTTTATCTCCTCACAGAATTGCTTTTACTGGATTCTGGATTGGCATTTGGCCATCAATCTATGTTGAGAGACATGTTATGAAACAACTCTATGAAATTTATTGCATTTACTGTAGGCAAGTTGATGAGGATGTGGTTGATGACGTCACATGGTGTCCTCTTTAGGAGGACAGATAGGGAAAATGTCTCACAGATCTCAGTACCAGGAGTAGATACATTTCTCCTGAGTAAGTGGTTTGTTTTTATCTCTTGGACATTGTGAAACCGTATAAATGATTACATTTCCCACTTTGTGCTGGCTGCTAAAAAGCTCAGAACCAAATTTTCAGCCTATCTTTAGCAATGATGTGTATTGCATCTAATATTACTTCTGACTTCATCTTGTTTGTTCTACCCTAATTTTCTCTTCTCCCTCATTTCCTCTCTAACTCACTTTTTTTTACTCTAGCCTTTTTAAAAATGACAAATATACAAGTACATAGTATAAAAAGTTAAATACAAAGTTTTTAGCCTCAACAACCAAACAAAATGGCAGTCTACTCCTCCCATCTCTGATTTCTGCTCTACGGAACCAACTATATTCACATCTTTTAGCTAAATCTTCTGTTGCTTATACTTTTTTTTTTTTTTTGCCCTTTTCAGTTTAAGTATTACCTCTTGATTTCCTATTCTGGGGGTAGGTTCTATTTTTTTCATACTGCCCCAACACACACCCTTTATAATCTTCTCATTATAATTATATCACAATTTTTGTTTTCAGCGTTTATATTATTGTGCCTATGGAAATATTGTTCATAAGTGAGCTGCCTGCTGTTGACGTTGTATCTTGTATAATCATTTTGTTTTCCCTTAGGTTAATAATTGTCTTTTTTAAACTTCAGTTTCTGTACGGCAATCACTAATTTCTGCCAAGTCCTCTAACAGGATTATAAATTTCTCACTCTGTTTTGTTTGTATTTTCACAGACATCTCTCTGTATGTTATCCTGGAGCTTTTCCTCGTCTAGCTATAGTCAAGACTGGTTGCTCTCTAGGCCAGTAGTCTAGCTGTCATTCTAAGACTTCCCCTTTTCATTATTTTGAGAATTCCTCCTTTATCTCTCTTTTGTTAGATTGTCTGTTTCCTAAACTTCATATTTTCCTCTTAGTTTACTCACTTTGTTTTGTGGAGGTCATCCTGCAGTAGCTTCCTGATAAGTAGTTCAAGAAAGGTAAAATTTTTTTTGAGACCTAGCATGTCTGAAAATGTCTTTATTTTAGCAGCACACTTGGATGATAGGCTGGGTATAGAATTCTAAGTTAGAAATCATTTTCCCTCAGAGTTTTAAAGGCATTACTTTTTTATCTTCTAGCTTTCCATGTTGCTACTGAGAAGTTTGACACTAATACCTCCTATGGGACTCCAGCTGTTTGTGCATTTTTTCTTCCCTGGAAGGTTTTGTGATCCTCTTTTTCTTCCTAATGTTCTGATATTTCATGATGATACAGCACAGAATAGGGTCTTTTTTCATCCAGTGTGCAGATGGAAAAACAATGGCCCTTTCAATCTGAAAACATACTTCCTTCGGTTTGAGAAATTATCATGTATATTCTTATTTTAGTAATTCTCTCTGCTCCATTTTTTTTCTGCTCACTCTTTCTAGAACTCTTGATTCAGTTGTTGGATCATTTGAACTGACTTAATTTTCTTCTCTTCTTTCCTTTTTACTTTCTGAGAGATTTTCTTAACTTTATCTTCTAACTCTTCCATTGCATTTTAAAATTTCTGCTGTCTTATTTTTATTTTTTAAAGCTCTTTCTGGTTTTCTGCCTCCTTCCTCCTGTCTCCGTTTTTGTTTTGCTTTGATTTCAAATGACATCCTGTTCTCGTTTCATGGTTGCAATATCTTCTCCTACCTCTCTAATGACATTAATTTTAGTGTTTGACGTTTTCTTCTATTTCCTACATTATCATCTCCCTTTGAACTCTTTTCATTTGTATTTCACATTAGTGACTTTTCATAAATAGCTATCTATTTATATTTAAGAATGAGGTACTTAAATGCCCCCTGTGAATGGGCAGAGTTTATCCACTTTTGGGCTTTACAGTCCAACATTTTGTTTTTGTGGGGAGGGACCTCTAGATGCCATTATTTGAAATTCTTTTCTCTTAGGCTGGTCCATCAGTGAGTCAGAGCTTATAAACCTGGCTTCTGGGAGGGTATTAGGGAAAAGGGGCTGGAGGGCTGGAGTGAGGGGAGGCAATCATTCTTTAAGGAGACTGCCGCATAATTCCCCTGTCTTCAGCTGTGCCTGGTGTACCAAGCCCAGATTCTTTTACCCAGCCTTTCAAGAGAATAAACTTCCTGGCTTCTTTTAGGGTGGTGGAAAGGTAGTCACTTGGCTGTGCTGTGTTGGGAAGAAGATCTGGGGATCTTAACTGATCTTTAAAACGACTAAAACAACTTTTTCTTTCTACCCACGCCCCATACTCCCATCTTTGGAGGAGCCTGGTATCTCCAGTTTTAGAGTTTTCCAGGATTCTGGGGTGCAATTTATCTTCTTTCTTTCAGTTTTCTTTGATTTGTCCCAGTATGAGCAAGCCTGAATCCTGATTCATGAGCAAAACAAGAGTTTGAAGTCAAAGTCAGAGAAATGATGCCTATGGTCAAATACAAAAAAAGAAAAATGACCCCCCTAACCTAAAAAAAGAGAAAGGTTCTGCAACTGAAAGGGTAATGTGCTGAAGAGGAGCAATAATTCCCTCTGCTGACCCCAAGATATGCCCTGAGGGAGAGGCAATAAATGAAAAAATGCATTGCAAGGTCAGAAACCCGGAGGTAGTAGACAGGTTGAGAAGTGTATCCAGGCTTCAGGACTAAAGTCAATAACAATGTGAGGATGGAGAAGGTCCATTTTTATGTGAGTCTTGATTTAGAAGTGCACAAGAGGGCCTGATGTTTTAAAGGAGCCCCTGGGGAGGGGGCTGGGTTGTGGTTTCCAGCCACCCTGTCCTGTTGGCCTTTGAAGATTGGCTGGTTGATAGAAATCTATGGGTTAGGGACATTTCATTTTACTATACCAAATAGATTGAGTCTTTACAAAACTTAGAGGCCTTTCTACACAAAGAGAATGCTGTTAATATACTCTCCATCCAAGGGCATGAGCTCTGGATTGTTGTTTCAGTGGGATGTGCTGCAAGACTCAGCCAGACCAGCAATCTGCTGCCAACTTTGGCCCCTAGGGAGGTTTCCAAAAGGAATAGTTGTATCCCTAATATCACATTTAATAAAATTAAATAAGGGTAGGTATAGCCTAGCTTCACTTAAGAGATGACTCAAAGTTGGTATACAAGAAATTTACTGAAGAAAGGAAGAAATAAAGAGGAAGGAAGGAAGGAAGGAAGGAAGGAAGGAAGGAAGGAAGGAAGGAAGGAAGGAAGGAGCGAGCTTAATTTATAGCTTTGTCATTCAGAAATTTTAAAATATAACAATACAATAATAATAATAAAATTTGAAAGTGTAATACAGAGATTTACTATAAAAAGATGTTGCAATCCTAGTGGGCAGAGAAACTTGAAGACTCAGTGAAGTAAGGAAGTGATTAAACTCTCTGATCATGAAAGAAAAACAATGGGGGCAAAGGAAGGAAACAAAGAAACAAGATGGTAACTGCTAGCCAGAGGAATTTAAGTTTCCCTCCTCCTGATGACACTGGAGAGATTCCCACGACTCTCCCAGCATCTGAAATTTATTTGACTGTGGGTGGAGGGAGACAAGTGACAGCTATTGGGACCAGTGGCTTTCTGGAAAGATGGGATAGGAAAGCTCAGGGCCTGACAAAACCAGAGAGCTGAAGAAGAAAAGAAATGACTATTAGACAGAAGCAGAACTGAAAGGCTTCCTCGTTGCTTTTGGTATTTAGCACATGCAGTGGAGTCCCAGAAAAACGGTTTCCAAAAGGAGAAGAAATAGTGTCAATGTTACTGGTGAAGTAATTGAGCTTTCAGGACACAGATGACCCAAGGATTCTTAGTATCTATGTAACAGTCATACAAAGCCTTGTGTGCAATATTAGTTTTGTTTTGTTTTGTTTTTAACTAGTATACCTGTTGCATATGGATTCCCCCAGAAATGGACTCTGAGATGGATATTTGCACATGGGAAGTTTACTGGAGAATGCCCAGGAGTTAATGAAGTAGGACTGGGTAGAAGGAGTTGAACTGCAGTGTGGTCACAGCAAAGGTCTCTCAGCCAATCCTGTGGGGAAAGAGGACTGGGAGCAAAGAGAACTGGTCCTTTATACCTGGGCATGCACTGGTCATTAGATGTAGGTTGCCTATGAGCTTGGGCAAGATGACTCTCTTCAACTGAGGACAATGTCAGGAGACAGACTAGTCTGAGCCATCAGTTGCTAATATTCCTAGCAGCCAAGGGAATGATTGCCTCAATCCAGAAAGGAGGATCTAAATGGCACATCATAGTATCCATTACAGCTTATTCTTTGTGCTGGATCTAGTCACTTTATATAATAAGTTCTGGGAACAACTCTTCTTGGATCCTGGTTGGTCTCTTCCTGGGGAATCTTATGAGAGGAAGGTTAGTGGGACAAACTACAGCCCCTGGTACTGCTTCTGGTCTGAAGGTTGCAACTGATACTATTGTCTCTCTGTTCTACAACCCATTTTTGTTTCCTTTACCCTTGGCTTAGTAGTTAAGTGGTTTACTGGGTGGGCCTCTGGTTATCATGCCCTTCTTAGGTTGTGGTTGTTCTATGTATTATCAAAATTGGGCAGAGAACTACCCAGTCAATCACCAGCACTTCTAAACCCACAGAGTCCATAGTTGCTGGGACAAAAAGCATAAATACCACAAGTGGGTCACTGTGCGTGATCATAAGCAGAGTGCAGGGCCACTCCTACTTCCTTCTTTCCCTTGGATTCCAGAACCATATATTATACCTACTGAGAACACAGGTTTATATAATGCTAATTTATGGCGTATGCTGCATCTTGGAAGATGTTACTCCATTATTGCAGGGTATCACCTCCAAAGTGGTAGTTCAGTTGCACCTTTAAAAGGTCATTTCATCACTCTGTCAAGCTGGTATAAAATGGGAAGAGTGGATCCTACGGTTCTGTGCCACCGTTGTACCTACTCTGTTACAAAATGAGTTCCTGGGTCCAATAAAAATATTACACAAGATTTTGTGTTGGTGGATCATACACTCTATATGTCCTCAGATAGTGGTGCTGGTTGAGGCCCTGAGGGCAGGAAAGGCAAATCCCATACCCAAAGTAAGTATTTATTCTAGTCAAAATTAATCACTGACCCTTCCAGTGTAATCAACTTGCCATCAAGTGGCTGGTTGGTTTCCTGGGCAAATGGTGCAGTATTGGGGGTTCAGTGTTGGTCTCTGTTGTTGGCAGGTTGGACCGAGGCACAAGTAAAATGTGATGCAGTCACAACAAAGACTCCCATTGGAAGATCTAGCTGAGATGACCCTTCAGAGGTGCCCTTCCTTGAGGCAAAGGAATCTGGGCTTTATTATCCTCCTCCTCCCCCGCACCATTGGCTGGCTATTAGAAGTGGCTCCCCCCAAAGAGAGGGGTATGACCTTGGGCACAGCATGTTCTTCAGTTAAGGGAGGGGCAATTCTTGGAGAGACACTCACCTCAGAGCTGTCAGCCAACTCCCACAGCAGGTGGGGGAATGCCTCAGTCGTGAAGGGAAAATATAGGTAGGCCGCATACCATAGATCCACTACAAACTAAATGATAGGAACTTCTGTTCTAAATTACAGCTATTCCTAGGAGTTCTGGAATGGGCATGGGTTTGAGGAGGATAGAGAATTATGAGATATGTCACCTACCAAATTTCATAGTTGAATCTGGGAAATTTCATTGAAAACTACATATATTATGGTTTTATGTGTATTTAACAAAAGTTAGAGTTGATCCAAGCAAAAAATTTTTAACAGGTCAATAAAAAGTGCAAAGATTCTGCTTGCTTTCTTTTAAAATCTCTATTGCTGCATAAACACATTTACATAGTCATATCAAGAAGTTGTTTTTATACTATTTTAATTTCTTTTCCATTAATATACATTCACAGATTATTACCAATTCAGTGTTCTACCATATTAACATATCAGTGTTTTCCTAATGACTTTTTCTTTCTATTTGAGACATTTGACTTTATCCAGTTTTTCACAATAATAAGTAGTACAGATATAAAAAATAGTTTTAAAAGTCTTTTTTTTTCCTCAAAGTGGGATTAACAGGTATATCTCCATGTCGCTTTTCAGAAAGGTTTTCCTAATTTTCAGTACTATAACCAATGTTCAAGTACCTGCTTACCCATTATTATGCTTACATTGGAGTTTTCTCACTTTTACTTTTGAAAGTAAGTTGTTACCTCCTCATTGTTTTAATGTTCCCTTAATTATTAGAGAGACAGCGAATTTTCCCAAGTGTTTTTTAAATCTTTTTATTTTTTGTTATTTATATCTTTTGGCTATTTATCTCTCCATAAAAGGGTACCGGACTTTCATATTTTTATCAGTCTCCTATATATTATAGATAATAAACTTTATTTGACATTTATTTTCAGTGGTTTCTTATTCCATTGCTCTTTATCTTGAATACGCTTTTTAATTAAATAACTAACTTTGTGTTTTACAGCATAAAATCCACCGACCTTGCCATTAATAATTCTTTAAATGTTTCAATATTCCAAAATTGATATATTGTTTTATGTTAGGAAAGGTATATTATTGTATGGTTTTCTATATTTTATGATGAATTTTTGAAATTTTTATCTTAGAATGAAAATAGATTTCAGTTTAACTATTGAACACCTCTAAATCCATTGTGGCATGTAGTATAAAGTGTGGTCATATATATACATTCTTTTAAGTGATATGTTGTTTCTCCTATGTTATTTATTTAGTAGAGATTTATTTATTTGTTGCTTATTTCACCAAATTTTTCATGTATTAACTTATTGTGTAAATTTGAATCTATTTCTGAAATTCCAGATTTAGTCAATTAGTCTACTTTTTTAAAAAATCCAGTATTATAAGACTCTTCTCTCTTATTTACCCCTTAAGAAGTGGAGTAATTTTGGTTTGAAAATAATATGCGTATGATGATATGTATATGCATGTGAATACAGTGATATAAAAAAGGTCTAGAAGGTTAACCTTAGATGGTTGGATTATAGATAAACTTTATAATTTTTTTGTCATTTATCTATAAATTCTAATATATATTATGTTACAATTAACATATTATTTCATTGCTTAAAAAAGGAGAAACTCTCAAATAAAATGAAGAAAACAAAAATAGTCATCATGAAAGGAAAGACAATTATTAAGAAAAGAAAGAAAAAGAAGGGTCAGATTGAGGAATATGTCACATTAGGGACAAATTCAGATAAATAGCAATTGCTCCCAAGTCTCTTTATGGGACTATACTTAACATTGTCTGGCCCTTGTGTAAGCACTACTCTGCAAGCTGCCTCTGATGTTTCTGAAACATCCACTTCTGTTCCAGTCTGTCTGAGTCCTGGAATCTATTCCTGGACTACAACTGTACACGCCTTTGGCTTTTCACCCAGTTGATTACCACAGTGACTACAGATCACTGATTCTTTCTGGATTTCTGATATTAGACTTGGCTCTTTGTGTGTTCGGGTAAGTCTGCTTAAATCTCTTTGTAGTCTTTCCTCAGTTGTCACCCCTCCTCACCTCCATACCATCCACTCACCCCCAGCTCCACCAGCCTCTGGGCTGTCCTGTTCTCAGCTGCACCAGAAAATTTGGGGTGACAGACCACCTGCTCAAAATAGCCATGCCTTGGACATGGTTTTTTAGAACAGAGGTGGATACTTGCCCATAAGGGGAATAGCTTGTGATTTGCGCACTCTGGCTCAAACAAAACAAAACAAAACAAAACGGAAAGGTCAGTGTTGGAGCTGGCAATGTAGTAATCAGGGTCCAATCAGGAAAACTGAACCCACTGTAGACATGTTAAACAGAAGGGATTTAATTCAGGGAATTTGTTACACTTCTTTTGGAGAGTTAGAAAAGCAGATAAGGGGAAACTAGGAAAACCAGAATTTGTTGTTGCTGTTGTTGTTGTTGTCTTAAAGAAGCAGTTACCACCTCTAACATGGAAGAACAAAAGTGAAAAGGTGGTATGAGCATCCTCCTAAGCTGCCTCTGCTACTGGGGCTGGATGGGAGATAAGATGATGTGTCACCCAACTAGTACTCAGATCTCAGGGATGGGGGTGGGATTGATTGCTGGAGGGGAGTCACTAGGAAGGATTAGTGAAATAAGGAGAAAATTGTGTTGTTTCATAGTTTTAGTACAATAAGGTCCAACTGTTCTTTGTTTTCATCCTTAGACAAGATGAAATTCCTCGTTAGAGCCTTACAATAAGCCCTCTCTTACTTGAGCTACCTTGAAGGAGGTCTCTCTGTCTTGCAAACAAAAAAGCCCTCCAAAGACACCCATTGCCTCTGAGTAGTCTTTAATCCAGGCCTCTTCCCCTACATTTTCCTTCACCGTGCTTACTCAGAATAGCCCCTCAGTTGAGAGTTGAACTGCCCAAGAGACAACACAATGTTTTTAAGACTGGGAAAATGAAGTTCTGCAACATTATCTTTTTCCCCCCAGAACACTAACATTTTGTATGCTTCTTTTCAGGTGCATTTTACAATTATTTTGCATTTTGTATTAATAAAACTCTTAATGCCCTGTTAATAAACTTTGCATTAAATCTGTGAATGGGAAGTATTACCATATCATTTGTTTAGTCTTTCCAGTTATGAGCAAGAATAACTCTCCATGTAGTCTGATTTCCTTTTACTGTATCATTAAGGTTTTGGATTTTTCTTTATGGTTCTTGTTAGGTAGACATTCAAATACTTAATGGGAATTTGGCATCTTGCTTGTGAATGGATTGCTTTTTACACTTTTGTTTCTGGCTTTTGATTGTAACAACTATTTTAGAATTGGTTT
>NW_006431079.1:5185678-5206487 GCF_000325575.1 Pteropus alecto
AGGGGTGTTTAGCAGAGATGGATTTGTGTTACCTGTTTGCTTTCACATATTTGTGTCTCTTGTGGACAGTGTTTGAGGAGTGCCTGGCTCCTGTGAGCCAAGCGGGTGGTGTACCTTTACCATTTTCCTCTATGAATAAGCCAGGTTAATTGACCTGTGCTGGGACCAAATCCATGTCCTCAAACCCTCTGAAGGCACAGGCAGTACAGACCTTTGTTTTCAACAGCTCTCATTTCTAATAATTAGTGCTGCCTGGGCTGCTTTGTGAGATATTGATTTCTGTGATATGAAAGACTGACATGATGAATTATTTGGAGATTGGTTGCAGGTTTTCAAGCAATAGATTAAGGATTTATCTAAATAATGTCTTAAAAATATGGCATGCTTTGAAAATTACACAAGTAATATGTGTCACTATAGAAAAATGAGAAAATTCAGATGAGCTTAAAAAAACACTCATAATAATTCTACCACTTAGAGATGACTACTGTTATTTTGCGGTCTTTCTTCCAAATGGTTTCCTATGTCTGATGTGTATAATTACATAGATAAACATGTACACTGATATATTTCTTAATTTCTAAGATGTATTTTTCCACATTTTAACATTTCTGAAATTGAGATGTAGTTTTACAATTAATAATTAAATTTAATAAAACATTTCTCTTCTTCCCCCCAAATAGCTATAACTGAATATATTCCATGGTATCAAAACTGAGTGAGATTTTTTTTAATTAAACATTTTATTTTCATATAATTTTGTGTAGTAAATTTGTGTGTAAACTTGTGTGTAGTTGTTTAAAACAATGTAGAAAGATCCCTTGTGCCCCTTACCCATTGTGATGGTTTATTTTATGTGTCAATTTGACTGAGTTGAGAGATGCCCAGATAGTAAACATTACTTCTGAGTGTATCTGTGAGGGTGTTTCTGAAAGAGATTAGCATTTGAATAAGTAGACTGAGTAGAGAAGATCATCCTCACCAATGCTGGTGATCATCATTCCATCCTTTGAGAGCTTGAATAGAACAAAAAGATAGAGAAAGGGTGAGTTCGTTTTCTTTGCTTAAGCTGGGACATCTATCTTCTCTTGCCCTTGGATGTTGATGCTCCTCCTTATCAGGCCTTTGGAGTCAGACTGAGTCTTATACCACTGGCTCTCTGATTCTCAGGCCTGTGGAGTTGGACTTAACACTATCGACATCCCTGGTTCTCAGGCCTTAGGGCTTGGACTGAATTACACCACTGGGTATTCTGGTTCTCTAGCTTGCAGATGGCAGATCATAGGACTTTTAGTCTCCATAATTGTGTGAACCAATTCCTGTAATAAATTGCTTCTTATATATCTATATAGCTATATAAATATCTGTATCAATGTCTATATATTTATATCTTTTATATGTATGTGTGTATGTATATATCCTCTTGGTTCTGTTTTTTTGAGTAATATATCCAGTTTTCTCCACTGGTAATATCTTGCAAAATTATGGTACAGTATCACAACCGGGATATTGATATTGTTACAGAACATTTCCATCACCACAAGGATCCCCATGTTGCCCTTCATAACTATATCCACCTCCCTCCCATTCTCCTCACCTCCACCCAGTCTATTACCCCGGCAGCCATCATTTTGTTCTCCATTTCCATAATTTTGCCATTTCAGTAATGTTCTATAAACGGGATCATACAATATATACTTTTTTGGGTCTTTACACTTAGCATAATGCTCCAGAGACTGATCCAGATTTTGCATGTATCAATAATCTTATTCATTTTTTTTAATTGTTGAGTATTTCATTGAATGCATGTACTCAATTTATTTAACCATTGGCCCATTGAAATACATCTGGGTTGTTTTTAGCTTTTGACTATGACAAATAAAGCTGCTACAAACATTTATGTACAGATTTTTGTGTGAATCTAAGTCTTCATTTCTCTAGGGTAAATACCCAGGAGTTCAGTTGCTGCGTTGCATGGTGGTTACATGCTTAGTTCTTTAAGAAACTAACAAACACTTTTCCAGGATGGCTGTACCATTTTACAGTCCCACCCACAGTATATGAATGATCTGGCTTCCTGCATCCTCACCAGCATTTGGTATTACTTTTTAATTTTAATTGTTCTGATGGGTATGTCATGAATTTCCTTAATAATTATAGTGCATTTAAATGACCTATTTCATATTGAGTGAGTTGTGTTAGTTCATATTTTTTAAGGAATTGGTTCATTTTATCTAAGTTGTCAAAATTATGTGTGTAGAATTGTTCATAGTATTTCTTTCAAATTCATCGATTTCTGCCCATATCTTTGTTGTTTCTTTCCTTTTGCTTTGGGTTTATTTTGCTCTTTTTCTAACTTCTTGAATAGGAAGTTAGATTATTAATTTGACATTTCTTCCTGCCTAGTATGTGCACTTAGTGCTATAAATTTCCCTGAAAAAAATGTTTTATATTTCATAGGAAAGCCTTAGTGTATCCGCCATGTTTACAGTTCCCTACCAAGGAATTCAATTCAATTCAGCAAATATTTAAGGAGTACTTAGGCCAGACACTGTTCTAAATCCTCAGGATACATCAAGGAACAAAATAGACAAAGATCTCTATTTTTGTGGAACTTACATTCTAGCAGGGGGAGAAAGGCAGTCAGCAAACGTGATTTATATAGTATGTTAGAAAGTGATAACTGCAGGAACAAAATGTAGTACAGAGTAAGAGGGAATGGATATGTGGAGAACTATAGTATTTAAAACTACAGTATTTATTGTACTACATTTAACACTACAGTTATAATATTGAATAGGTTGGTCAGGCATACCTTGTGGAGAAGCTAAGATATGAGTAAAGATATAAAGGAGTTAGTCAAGCCAGTTTCTATTAGAAGTGTGTTTCAGACAGATGGGGCAGCGAGAGCAAAGGCCCCATGGTGGGAGCATGCCCGGAATTATCTGAGGAAAAGCAAGGAGGCTGGTGTGGCTGGAGTGGAGTGAGCAAAGGGGAAAATGGTAAAGATGAGGTCATAGTATAAGGAGGGCTATGTCTTAGGCTCTTGCTTTGAGTGAAATGGAGAGCCATTGCAGTATGTGAAGCAAAGGAATGACATGACCTGATTTAGATGTTAAAAAAATCGTTCTGGCTGTTATATTGGGAGTAGACTATGCCTGGAAGCAGATGACCTCTTAGCAGGCTACTGCAGTAATGCAAGTCGGAGGCAGTGTGGCTTGGAGCAGAGTGGTAGCAGTGGGAATGGAGAGAAGCGATTATATTCTAAATATATTTTGAGAGTAGAACTAATTGGACTTCTTCATAGATTGGACTTGGGGTATTAGAAAAAGATAGACATCTTGCTAATTAGCTTGATATAAATCATTAAACATAGGTGACCACATTCGATACCATATGCACCCCTCCTACTTCTATTGCTCTGCCCATAATTTGTTGGACTATGGCAGGCACTGACCTAGGAGCAGCTAGATCAATAGGCTGGACATTAGTCTAGAGGATATCCTGGTATGAAAGTTTTGCCCAAATAAATGGCAATTAACTGTACCAATGATTTTTTATTTCAGTAATCAGAATGGAGAGACAGGAGAAAAAATAATTAGTGAGAGCAGAAGCTGAAAGACAGGGAGAGAAGGCCGTATTCAGACTTCATAAGTAGGCAGACACCATGAATAAACAAGAGCTCTGAGTAAACAAAAGGCATGAGGCAGTAAAAAGATATACAGAGTAATGACAAGTGATAGACGATGACTAAGAAAGCATCACATTCTCAGGAAAGAGAGTCAATGGCCATGCCTGGGTCATAGGCCCACCCTAGAGCCAGATGTGCAGTCAGCTCCTCTGTTCCAGAAGTAGGAAAATGGTGCTACACAGGCACAGACCACAGGTGTGTACCAGCCATGTAGAATCAGGAAGCAGTTAATGCCATGGAAGCCAGAACCACATATGAGCCAAATTTTGAGGGTGCAAGGAGGCCAGAGAAAGCAGAGGAAGCTTGTATGCTGAGAGAAGCGGAAAAGTATAGCAGATGCTCAGAGAGAAGCAGGGATGGGAGATCATGCAGCCACGCAAGAGCCATGGGACAGCTTCTAATCTTTCTGTTTCAGTCCCATCCCAGGGTGCTCCTGGCTGTGCTGACCCCTGAACTTTAGAGCCCCAGGAGATTGCCTTTTGTATTGGCTCAAAATACCTCCTTTCTACTTGACTTAATGTGAGTAGTTTTCGATTTATGCTCCAGAGACAGAGATGGTACAGTTGGCTGGAAATTTCTTGGTATCTATTTATCTCTCAGGATTGAGCATGGCAGATAAAGTACAAAAAGGTGACAATGCAAATATTTGACGGGAAGAATTAACTGGAATTATATGAAGCATTTTACTTACCTTCTCTGATTTAATCTGAAGGTCAGGGAGATACCGTTACTGAGGCTCACAGAGGGTAAATAGAGTCTGTCCTCGTCATTCAGAAATTCCATATTTGCAAACTTGCCTACTCTCTAACATTTATTTGTTACCTCTCACTAATACTCCTGGCATTTTTCTGGTCATTCACAGACATGTGCAGAGAGGTAAAAAAATTGAGTTGTCCAACATGCACATTCCCATATGTAAATAAAGCAACGCTGTCCTCTCTGTCCAGCTCTTACAGTGTTAACAAGTTGCCCTTTTGACATCTATTTGTCACATTTTTGTGCATTTTGTTGATGATTTCACTATTTAAGGCCCCCAATCTTAATGCTGAAGTGCTGTCTACTGTTCCCAAGCACAAGAAGGCTGATGTACCTTACAGAGAAAATATGTGTGTTAGATAAGCCTCACTCAGGCATGAGTTACAGTGCTGTTGGCTGTGAGGTCAATGTTAAAGAACCACCAATACATATTAATTAAGGTGTCTTTAAACAGAAACACACATAAAACAAAGCTATGTAGTTATTGGTTGATGAAAATGTTATGACCAGAAGCTTGTAGGCACCTAACCTTGTATTTCTCCTAGGAGTATTCAGTATTTGCTAATTCAGTGTTTGCAGAGACTTTATAAAACATAACTACTGTGAAAGCAACGGTAACCCATACAAGAATCAACTGTAACCCATGCAGGATCAATCCGTGGAAGAGTGGA
The DNA here is from genome assembly GCF_000325575.1 of Pteropus alecto. Taxonomy (NCBI): domain Eukaryota; kingdom Metazoa; phylum Chordata; class Mammalia; order Chiroptera; family Pteropodidae; genus Pteropus; species Pteropus alecto. Next base: position 5,190,797 of record NW_006431079.1, read on the forward strand.
GCGACCAACTCCAAAGCCATGCCTTTCTGATTTTGGACGCCTTGTGCTCGTTCCACCCCACCATGCCATGCTTCAGAAGAAGAAGGAAAGCTTCTCTGTTCAGCCTCCAGTGCTCCTTCTGCTGCAGAATGCTGCCTCACCTAGAACTTGTCACCTAGCTGAGAAACGAACAGGTGTGGACAACTGTGAAAGTTGTAAGATAATCTACATCTTACAACTGGGATAGTAATGTGTAGTACATTTGCCATCGCTCATCCTTTGGATATATGTAGCAGACTTTGTTCAGCAATAACAGCCCCTTTTCCTGCTTGAGCCCAGATGGGGCTTCACAATCCTTCTCAACAGAGAGCTCCAGGCAATCACTACCAGTCAGAGTTGGCATCTAAGATGAAACCTTTATCTTCTTTGTGTGATGACCTTGTCCTTATAAGATCAAGTGTAACAACAAAAAAAACCAAGCAATCCAATTAAAAAATAGAAGACCTGAACAGATACTTCACCAAAAAGGAAATACGGATGGCCAATAGACATCAATTATCAGAGAAATGCAAATTAAAACCACAATGAGATATCACCTGATACCTGTCAGAATGGCTATCATCAATAAATCAAAGAACAACAAGTGTTGGCAAGGATGCAGAGAAAAGGGAACCCTCATACATTATTGGTGGGATTGCAATTTGGTACAGCCGCTATGGAAAACAGTCTGGAGGTTTCTCAAAGAATTGAAAACGGATATGCCTTTTGACCCAGCAATTGCACTTCTGGCTATTTATCCAAAGAAACCCAAAACAATAATTCATAAAGATATATGTACACCAATATTCATGGCAGCACAATTTATAATAGCGAAGATATGGAAGCAACATAAATGACCATCAACAGACAATTGGATAAAGAAGTTATGGTTCATATATACAATGGAATATTACTCAGCCATTAAAAAAAATGAAATCCTACCATTTGCAACAACATGGATAGACTTAGAGGTTATGCTGAGTGAAATAAGTCAGATAGAGAAAGATAAATACCATATGATTTCACTTATATGCGGAATCTAAGGAACAAAAAAAACCAAACTAATCAAAAACAGACTCACAAATATAGAGGACAATTTGGTGATAGACAGGGAGATGTTTGGGGGGCTGGGAGAATGAGGTGAAGGGTTAAAGAAGTACAAATTAGTAGTTGATAGATGGTCATGGACATGAGGAACACGGCATAGGGAATGCAGTTAGCATAATGTATTGGCTACGTGAAGAGCCAGAGGAGAAAGGAGCAATTAGGGGAATTGTTTTATAAACTATATAAATGTCTAACCGATGTACTATATACTTGAAACTAATAAATTTTAAAAAAAAGAAAAGAAAGAGGAAAAAGAACAACACAACAACAACAACAACAAAAGATCAAGTGTAGCTTGGAGGATCTGAGTTCCCAGGCTTAAGGAATTTAGAATTTAAGCAAATGTATCAGTTTGTTTCAAAGCCCAGGCCCTTAAGGTAGCTCTGAGTGTCTGGTTGACTCTGCCCTGGAAAGTCTTTCTGGATTCCTTTAAATAAGACCTTGTTCCTGAAAGACTCATTTTGATGGGAACATCTTTCTTGTTTATCTCTGAATTGCCTGTGCCTAGAACACTGTCTGGCATAGAGTTGGTGCTCAATGATGTTTGTTGAATGAATACTTGGGAACCTAGATTGACATCTATCTTCCCCGGGGTGAAAGAGCTTTGATGTAGGCCAATGTCAGAATAGAATCCTTAAGGGCACAAAGTGTGGGTGGCAGTCAAGGGGTTATAAATGAAACCAAACTGGACCAGCATTCTATTGAATCTTTCTGGCTCTTCCCGCCCCCCCCCCCATTTCTCTTTTTGCTCTTTCTTCCTGTGGCTTACCTCTTTACCTCTTGTAAGATGGATCTGGGAATCCCAAGCAGGAATAGGATGGGGGCATACAGAGAAGAGAAGGCATGAGATATATTGCTTGAGCTGGGAGCTAGTCTAGGCTCTGAACCCCAGCTTTTGGCTTCTAGACCTGCTGGGCACCAATGCTGCCCATTCTCATACAGGGCTTTGGACTCTTACCTCTCTATCTACCCAGCTTAATTCCTCTTCCTCCACCCTATCTCCCTTCCCCTTCTTTTCTCATCCATTAGTCATGGCAAATAGGGTTTGAGAGGAAATAGGTAAGAGCAGATTGGAAATTAGACCAGGATGAGATGGATATATTTGATTGGGAACCTAAGGAGGAATGTCACTTAGTGGGTCCATGTAGCATCAGAGTCAGGACTGAAAGAATGTTATTAGATTTCTGTTAGTTATTTTATTTTTGAAAGTGATTTTCAGTCAGAATCTCTGTTGTGGTATTGGAAGAACTACAGGAAGCCAAGCTTCACAATCTGCAACTAGTTCTGGAGAAGTGGTGCAGTACCCAAGGCAGTGGGAAGCAGTGATAAAGTACCTAAGGGCATGGGCTTTGGAGTAAGATTAAAGCTGGGTACCGCTTGCCAGCTCTACAATTTGGGCAGGCTTCTTAATCACTCTAGATCTTCGTTCTTTTATCTGTGAGACAATAATAGTATATACCTTATAGGTCATGATGGTTAAAAGAAATGAGACCTGTAGAGTTTTTATAAAGTGTGCTTACTCATAGGGTACCTGTTGTTATAATATGATCGTATGTGGTATTACTTGCACCTGGTGAGGTATTTCCTTTTCAGCTCTGAGGTTGAAAACAAAATAGACCGAGTTTCTGAGAATCTAAGAGGAAGGCAAGTTCTCGCAGGGACATGTGAGTCTGTGTCTGAGAAGCAATCTCTTTAAGTATCAGGAATATTGCAGAATTCCCCAGCAGAGACTATAGTGGAGGCTTTGGAGACCATTAGTTCCCAAGATCACAGGGAGACTGACTAGGAAAAGTGTGGAAGACTTACTTTGGGAAAGTTTGCCCACATTGCCTGCCACCCTTCCGCTGCAAGCATGGAGGGTAAGGAGTGGCCATCTCCAACTTCTTAACCAAGAACCAAACCAATTAGCCAGAGAGATGCCTTTTAAGATTCAGTAAGCCTGACACTTTTGCCATTACCTCTCCAGCTTCTGTGATATTTAGTTTCCCACAGCTGGACTCACTGAGGCACACTACCTCCCCTCCCACTGTTCTGTATAATGACCCAGTGTTTGCCCATCACCCACTGTATTCGTTTTCCAATGCTGTTGTAATAAATTATTACAATGTCGATGGCTTAAATAACACAAATTTGTTATCTTACAGTTCTGGAGGTTAGACAATCAAAATGGGTCTCACTGGGCTAAAATCAAGGTGTGAGCAGAGCTGGGCTCCTTTTGAGAGGCTCTAGAAGGGACAGTCTGATTCCTTCCCTTTTCCATATTCTAGAGGCCACCTGAGTTTCTTGACTCACGGCCCTCTTCCATCTTCAAAGCCATATGGCAGGTTGAGCCCTCGCATCAAGTCACTCCAACCTTTGTTCCTTCATCACATTTCTTCCTGACTCTTCTGATTCCCTCTTTCACATTTAAGGACACTTGTGATTACGTTGGGCTCACCTGAATAATCCAGGATAATCTCTTTATTTTAAAGTCAGATAGTTAGCAACATTATTTCCATTTGCAACTCTTGTCATAATTCCATAATTCCCCCTTGCCACGTAACATAATATATTCATAAATTCCAGAGATTAAGATGTGGATGTGTTTGGGGGCCATTGTTCTGCTTTCCCCAACCAGTATTCATTATGCCTTGCTCTTTGATGCTAGAATTAGGACTGAAACTAGTAAACTCCCTGTGATACCAGGCCTGAGCCACCCTCTTTGTGATGGTGTCCATGAATCCCATGCCTGAGGAACTAGTCTGGCCTGACTGGCTTCCTCCCTGTCACTTGACCTTTATATAAAGTGACTCACAGTGCCTTACACTGAACATGAGGTTCTCTGTCTGCTCCGCTAAAACTGGTAAGTAAGAGAAACTATTCTTTATTTCTTCAACAATATTCAGATTCTTTATTGTGATAACCAGGCTAATAGATCCAATTTTCCTTTAATGAATATTCAAACATAAGGAGACTTTCTATCCATTCTGCGTCACAACCTTATCTGATAGAACATTCATTAACTTGATTAATGCCTGAGGAGTCTACACCAACTACTATAATAATCATCTACCAGTTCCTAAAACTACCCAGAAGTGATTTGTGCTTTTTTAGATGCATGCATAAAGTCACATCACACCTGCTTAGACACATGCATAAAAGCGCACTCTTCTACACACACTGTGGTCAGTGTGGTGGGAAAGAGATGTTAAACATCTGTCAAAGGTGTGCCAAATGTCATCTTACGTTAAGGGGAAGGAAAAGAAGGAAGGGAGTTAACATCTATTGAGAACATGCTCTGTGCCGATAGCTTTATAGTCAGAAACTCACTTTAATTCTCTTTACAATGCAGGAGAGTAGTTTTCATCATCTCCATTGTACAAATAGGGAAATTGAGGCCCAAGGGTCAATAGCTAGTAAGATCTCAACATTTGACATCTGGTCTGTTCCATTCCAAAACTATTTTTCCACTTCGCCTGGTCAGCTCTTAAGAGAATAGACCAGATTAAGGATGTTGAAACTGAGATTAGTGGCATGAATCCTAGAGTTCCAAGGAGGTACCAGGGACTCCTCACACAGCAGTGCAGGTGCTTTGTAAGAGGTAAGCGGAGTGGACTGGGCTTGGTCCTCCCCAACTTCAGTCAGAGCAACTCTGCTGTTATCAGTTTTATATATTGGATGCAAGGTAATATTTTAGTAGAAAAAGATGGGGTGTGGTTCTGCTAAAATAGTCTCTTGAAGGCAGTTAAACTAGAACCTGTCTCCTATGGTCCTGTGTTCTGGAAAGTCTGTCTAGTTGTCCCAGTTAATTGACCAATTTTTCCAATGCCTTAGTTACTCACTGAATGTGCATCAGGGGCTTTGGGAAGGATGATGCTCTCTAGAATGAAAGAGATCATCTCAATTAGTGAGTGATGCAGGAATTATTAAGATAGGGAAGAAGCAAAATTCTTCAGGCGCTAGTCTGTACCTAAGACAGAATATAAGCTGATGGCAGAGGGGAAGTCAGATTCATTTTGGAGATGATGCTGATTGGGCCCTAATCAGTGGAAGTTGCTACAGAAAAGGAAACTCTCACAGTGATGAAGAATGGGGTATGAGGACATACACAGAGCTTTTGAGAATTGTCCCTTCTAGGGACTATATCTGGTGTGGATATTGGTATGCTCCTTTCTAAGAGTCTGCCTGACCACGTCACTGATTGGCTCATAGTGAGTCAATATGATACTTACAAAGTAAGCAGAGTCCTATGAAAGTATCACTTATTTAAATCTGTAAAGGAGATAACAACTTTGAAAATTTCAAGTCAGCATTCCATAAGCTATAATGTCTGCGTGAGTCACTATCTTAGCAAAGAAAAAGGGGAAAATGAAAGGTACATCTTCTATTCATTCGGGGACACTCTTATCCCTTCTTCCCTGAATTACTCCTTAGTAATTCCTCAAGGAAGAATATTAAAAATAGCCAACATTTATTGGTGAACCACTTTAATCTTTATAATAAGTAATTTACATAACAAAGTTTCAAAACATCCCCCCAAATCCACCTTACCCCTCTTCCATGGTGATGGTGTTCCCATTTTTTAGCTGTGCACAAGGCTACCTGGAATTCCCAGCCTCTCTTGCAGCTAAGTGCGACCATGTGACTAAGTTCTTGACAGTGAGATGCAAGCAGAAGTGGTACATGGCAGCTTCTGGTAATTTTCCTCGAAAGACAAACAGTATACGCTTTGTGCCTCTTCTTCATCCCTTCCTCCATCCTGCTTCCTGGGATGCAGATGCTATGGTTGCCACTCTAGTCACCATCTTGGACCATGAAGGTGAGGGCCACACTGGAGGAATGAAGAACAGTGAGATGAGCCTGGGTCCCGAGGACATTGTGGAACACCTGGATTTTCTACCTCAGGACTTTGATGTGAGAGAAAAATGAACTATATTATTTAAACCACTTATATTGTGTTTCTGTTTCTGACAGCCAATACTAAGGCAAGCTGTATACCCTACATATTAGCTACTATATTTTTCCAGTTTTGCAAATGAGAACACTGTGATTTAGCCAGAGTAAATCACTTGCCAAGGTTACCCACCTAGTAAATTGAGTCAGGATCTGAACCTTGATTTTTGCCAAATCTTATGTACTTTCCTCCTTCTCAGTGTTTACTTTCAGACCATGAGGGTGATCACTTTTGACCTTCTGTGGCTGGCAAGATCTTTTCAGTGAAGCCCCATGATAGCGTCTGGTCATGTGACTATAGTCTCTTGCCCCTCCATCATCTCTTTCAAAAATAAAACTTGCAAGCCTCAAAGGTCATGATAAGACTCAACTGTATATCACCTTGAGAGTTCTGGGATGTCACAGCAGCTATTAGAGGTCTGATTTGCATGAAGACTCTTAAGCCCTCTAGGAAAAATGGTAAAAAGGAACTAACTAGTTCCCATGGCTCTAATCCTAGGAGGAGGACAGAGGCCTGGTGCTGGAAAAGCAGAGGACGATCTTGAGGAGAGAGTGGGATGGTGGTGGGCAGTGGAAGAGCATATCCATCTTACCGTGGGCACAGATGAGATAGGTGAGGGAAGCTGAGGTAGGTGGTGTCAGAGTCCCAGCCCAAATCTTAGTTAATTAAAAGAGCTTCATGGCCAACTGTTTGAATCCAAACTTGTTTAGATGCCAGACTATCTATGGTTTTTGAAAAAGCTTTCACTCTTTGGAGGGGCGATTTTATTCCATTTTGGGGTTAGAGAGGGCTGTGGTATGATTAAACAGAGCTAACCTTAGTAGTGGTGATCAAGGTTGGGGAACAAAAGAGACAAATTGGCAGCACCAGCAAAAATAATGGAAAGGGTAAAAAGTATACCCTCTTCCTCTTGATTGCACACATCTCCATCACGGAGAGAATCAGAACCAGTGGTTTATAAGGGGCAGGTGGCTGGTTTATTTGAAGACCCAGTAGAGACATGAAGTGGGACATATCTGACAACATGTTCTTTAGGAACTTTGACAGATATTAAAAAGCTATATTTTATAAACTAGACATAAAAGGACAAATATTAGATGATTCCGCTTATATGAGTTACCTAGGATAGACAAATTTATCGAAACAGAAAGTAGAACAGTGGTTAGCAGGGGCTGGAGGGAGGGGAAAATAGAGAGATGTTCTTTCATGGGTACAGAGCTTTAGTTGGGGATTATAAAAATGTTCTGCAGATGGATAGTGGTGATGATGCACTGAAGTGTGAATATACTTAATGCCACTGACCTATACAATTGAAAATAGTAAATTTTATGTGTATAAAAAAGATATCTTTCAATGTGCAGAGTATATATTATTTTCCCCAATCTCTACCTCCCATTGAGGAGAAGTAGCCCCAGGTAACCTAGCATGGCAGCTAGAAATCCTGTACCCTTTGCTCATTCCTGCCTTGACCTTATCTTCTGCTCCATTCCTGCATTTACCTGCTTTTGACATGGGGCTTCTTCCATTTTTGACCATTTCTTGTTCTTGGACTTAATACAGGTTTGGCTTTTAAGGCCCAATTGCTAACATATATTCTTAGAATACATTTGCTCTTTCTCTCTGTCTCAATTATATCCCAATTGCTCTGGAGAACTCTGCACCCCTGCTCCCCAAAGCTGTTCCTACCTCCTGGACATCTCTTTTGCCTATGGCCCTGCCTGACCTAATCTGACCTACCTCAAGGGCGAATCAGATATCTAATCACTCAGGCCCATGCTGCTATCTCTCTTCCTTAATCCCCTAGACTTTAGAACTAGAGCACTTATTATCTACCTATTTCCTTGTGACACCCCTTGGGGAGTGATGAGAGCTGAGGCCACAGCTGACCAGGCCACTCTGGGGATGAGAGGATAAGACATCAGGCGGACCAGTCCCAGAGACCAGACAGACTAGCATAGCAGAGAGGCCCATGAGTGGGCAGCAGCAGCTCATGCAGCCAACGTAAGGGTCAGGGAGTTCTTGTAGCAGGACCCATAGGCATTTTTATATTTTGTTTTCTTTCCTGCTATAACCCAGATGAAAGCTGAGGCCTCCCTGATCCATGAGAGCTTGATGAGATTGCCTCAACTACCTGATCCCATAATGTGGGGTAAACAAAATTTTCCCCAGCTTCTGGAGAATTTTCAGAGGTTTATGCTCTCCTGGCCCTCTCTACTTCCAGGCTCCTGCATTGAACTGTGCTAGCTCTAATTTAATCCAACCCACCCTCGCACCCCACCGCCAACCCAAGAGCTAGAAAACTCAGCTCTTTCGTGAGTTATCTCCACCAAAAAATCTGTAGGTATTACAAAGTGGTAGGTAATAGTATCACTGTTTTACAGATGAGGACATTGAGACACAGAGAAGTTAAATAATGTGCTCAATGAACATTTGTAATTTGGCGAACTTTATATTAAACTTTTTTTAGGGAAAGTGCTATTACTTTGTATGATACTTAGCCCATTATCATCCTGCATAATTCCTCTCCCTTCTCTTCTCTCTACCCTAACTTTATCTATCCCAGAGAGCCTTCCACACTTCAAATTCATCTTCCCTTTTACACAGAAATGATTTCCACTTTCACACTTTTGAATTCTAGCAGTTATTGGAATTAATGCTTCTCAAGCATTTAATTCTCCCCTAATAGGAACACTAGCACTAATGTTTAATGTAATAGAATTTTCTCTACTATTACGTTCTTTTAGTTTTAAATTTTCTTATATCAATAGAGCCAACCATTTTCAAAATAAAAACTATCGATGTTACTCAGAATAAAATTAAAAATGTAAACTTCCCAAATCAGACCCTATACAATAGCCCTTCCTGTATTTAACCCACAGGAATATCCTGTTTCTCCAGCCTCCTTAGATCAGACAGCACTTCCTAAACCTAGCTATATATTTGTCACCTGGGCATCTCTGGGAGATAGTCCTGCACCAAACTACAGAAATTCTAATTGAGTAGGTGAAGGTGGAGGCTGGGGTTCTGCATCTTAACAAAATTTTTCAGTGATTGTTTAGGAACACTGATGGCACTGGCGTCATTTCTAGGGCTCAATAGCCACACGTGGCCACTGGTTACCATATTGGATGGTGCGGGTGGAAAACATATCTATCACTGCCCTGAGTTCTAGTGGATCGTGCTAATGGATAGATCTAGACAGTTTATTGTCCATAGAAATTACTGTAATGCTTAGCAAATGTAACTTTATCCCCACCCTTCCTCTCCTTCAGGATTCTTACCATGTCATCTGAACTGTCACTCCCTAAGCAGAAAACTCTCCTACAGCCTTGGCACCTTCTCTGTCTGTCTCCTCTACCTCTAGGCTTTAGTTTATTTCCTCAGCTCATGACCAGGATATCGTGTTGGGGTCCTCTTTGCTCCAGGTAAGTGCTTCCATGCTCTTGAGAAAGACTCAACCACTTGGAGGATATTGGCTATTATCACTCTCTGCCTTCTTGCTGCTCTTCTACTAGCTTCCTTGTCAAATCACTTTTTCTTTAAAGACTTTTAAATCAGGCTCATGGTGTTCCTGTTTACCTCAAAGTTTGCTGTCATCTCGGATAATGTCAATGTCCAGCTAACAATTGGCCCCTCAGTTCCTTGACCTTCTCGTCTCCACTAAAAATAAGATCTAACACTTGCTATGTGCCAGTCATTGTTCTAAGAAATCAGCATGTCATGTATTAACTCATTTCATTTTATGACAGCTCTGTAAAATAGGTCACTGTTATTATCATCTCCATTTTACAGATGATGAAACAGTCAAGGTAATCTGCTTGTGGTGCTGCCACCATTAAGTAGTGAAGGCAGGATCTAAACTCAGGCACTCTAGTCCCAGAGACCATATGCTTCAAGACTATGAATTTTCTCCTTCCAATGGTCTTTCTTCCATTCAGCCTCTGCTGCCCACTTCCACTGTCTTACCATGAACTCTGCCATCTCCTCTGCCCTTGTCATCTTCAAATAACTAATTCAGGCATCCCATCCTTTGACCAGCTTCCTCTCCCTCCATCAGGTCAGTAAAAGCAACAATGAAAGTAATGATAATAATAGCAAACACATATGTGGTCTTTTCACATGGTAAGTTGTTTATACCTCACAACAATTCTGTGGCAAAGGTAGGTATTATTACCACTGTTTTACAGATGAGGAAATTGAGGCACAGAGAGTTTAAGTAACATGTGAAATGTCAAAGCCAGAATTTGAATCCTGTCAGGCTCCAGAGCCTACATTCTTATCTAATGTGTTATCTGGAGTTTGGGGAAAATCATTATGGCCTGGGGATTTTTTAATCAAAATATCCATGCCTACCCTCTAGTTCAAAATGTTTGCTTATGTATTTGTTTATTTTGAAAGAGCCTCTTGGATGATTTGTACATTGACTTCATATTGAGAACCATGAATTAGATAATTTCAGTGACCTCTCAACCTGGCGTTCTGTTGTCCTGCCAGCCTTGGTCAGAACTGCTTCACACAAACAGGTCAGGGCTGGGCCTGAGCATGGAGGTATCAGGGCCAGCACAGTTGAATGAAAAAAAGCATCAGTATCCATAGGTCAAAGGGGCTGCAGCAAGCAGGGATAGACAGATTTCTTGATGCTTACATAGTACTTGATGTGTTTTTTTCTCATGTTCATCTGATTCAATCCAATAGCCAACAAGAGGACCAACTGCTTAGCTGGGGATTGCTCAAGGCAGCAGTTTGCTCCTCATTAATGTGATGGCTTCTAAAACAAGAAGAAAGCAAAATGAAAGAAGGAGAGCAAAGAAGATATTCTTGGCATAGGTCCAGGAGAAAAGCAGACTGGCTGAAACCGTTCAGTTCCCTTGGTCAGGAAGCAGCAATTTACGTAAACAGGAAGTTGAGAAGGTTGGGGGAGAGGGCAGTGGTTAGTTGGTGAGAATGAGCTGACGCCAGATCCGCCTAAGTGGTTACATGCAAAAGAGATTCTGACATAAGCCTAGACTTTGCATTTTACCCATCCCAGCTCTCTCCATGGAGGCCTTGTTTCGCCATGGTGTCTGTGCAGTATGCGTTGTGTCCTATTTTTACATGGATAAATCTTTGAGCACCTTCCTTTTTTTACTAGTTGTCTGCTGGGTAGTTTTATTTTATTTCATTTAATAGTCTAAACACTCTCTGAGGATGAGATTACTGCTTCTATGACTTCAGATAAGAAAACTGACTCAGAGAGATTAAGGTACCTTGCCCAAATTCATTTACATTATACCATTATACAACGCTTTTGAAAACTGTCTCCTCTCTGAAAAGAGACTATTAAGCATAACCTATTAGGAAGAGGGTATATAAAATTTTCAAGGATGCCATAACAAACTACCATAAACCCACTGGCTAAAAACAACAAATCTATTTTCTCATTATTCCGGAAGTCAGAAATCTGAAAACAAGGTGTCAACAGGGCCACGTTCCTTCTGAAATCTCTAAGGGAAAATACTTCCTTGCCTCCGCCAGCTTCTGGTCACTCCAGACATTCTTTGCCTTGTGGATGCATAACTTCAACATAGCTTTGCCCATATCTTTTCCTCTTCTGCTTCTTATCAAATCCAATGACACTGATCATTGGATTTACAGCTCATCTAGATAATCCGAGAGGATCTCATCTCAAGATCCTTAAATTCATTACAGTTTCAAAGACACCCTTTCCAAAGGTAAACATTCACAGAGACCAGGTATCATTAGTCCATGAACATATCTTTGTGGGGGTCACCATTCAACCAACAGCAGGAGATGTCATTATTAAAATATAAATGCAAGTTTTGTAACATTTTAATAACAACCGTAGATTTGAGATGGACATTATCTTCATTAGAGTTTGCGTGGCCAGATCTCCGTTATTTAAGAGACCAAACCTTTCCAAAGTTCTCCCCAGCAGTCCCTACACACCCTCTAAACCTTAGGCCTATAAGAATTTCAGGGCAAGAGGGGAGTGTATCACTAAGTACATGTATTTTGAAAATGCCCCCCATGTGGTGATGATATATCTTTTCCACCATGGACACAACCACACATGGTTGAGAATTACTTTTCTGATGAAATGCCTGTGGGTAAGGTGGATCCTCTGTGTATGTTGAAAAAAAGAAAGAGAAAAATCTAACAATAGTAGCACAGAGACTAAAAATTAGATCAAGCTGAAGAACCTCAAATTCAAAGAGCAGAGCTGGAAGGAAGGGTTTGTTTACTACACAGAAGTGATCTGTCTGAAATACAAATGTAATCGTGTTACTTTCTGCTTTAGATCTTTCATGCGCTCCCTGTGAATACTGGATGAGTTTCAGATTCCTTAACACACAAGGACTTTGCAAGCTGCCCATTAACTACTTTTTTAGACTCATCTTTGGCCACTCTCTCTTGAAGACTGCTTTATCCTGCCATACCAAAATTCATGCCTACTGATACCTGAAGAGCAGTTTCTCTGACACTTCACCTATAAGCCTCCTCACTTTCCATGAATTGGCACTTTCCTCTGCTGTAATTTCAAGTTAAGCTATTCATGGGAATTGTTGACCTGCGTTACATCCAACCTTTCTCTAATACTTTGAGAGCTTTTAGAAAGAACTGTAAAATTCACATCTGAGTCCCCAGTGCTCAATAAATGTTTACTCAAAAATGAAAGTACTGAGTCATCATGGCTTCAAGTCTGAGATACTTCGTTTGGTGACAGTGGGATCCAGGCTTTCAATCTTTGTAAACCCGTCAGGCCAAAGGCACTGACAGAAGAACATAGAGGCAATCCTAGACATAAGATGGGGAGAGGCACAAGAAGAAGGGATTAGGAAACTGAGTTATCCAATTTGGGACATAATGGGGATTTTTAAGACAGATTGGGAGCCCTTGGTCCATCTCTCCATGTTCAACACGAAGACTACTGAAGTGGAATCACGTTGGGGATCCCCATCAATATCAGTGACAACACATCAGAAGAAACGGGGATGACAGATGAGCTGTAACTAGAAAGCGTCAGTACTGATACCAGGGAGCTATGTAGTTATTGGATGAACTGAGGGACAGAAGACAAAGGTAAACATTTTTAAGAGACCCTTTAGGGATTTACTGAGCAAGAGAAGAGGGATTTGATGTTGGGTCACATTGACAGGTAAACATATATTGGTTAAGGAAGGGTACATTATGTTCTTGGTACCTGCACTCTGAGTTCATTCTGAGCAAAGTGGATCATATTGTCCATCTCTGGCATTATATCAAGGCATCTGATCCAGAGGCTGGTAATAGCTAATGAGGTCTTGGTATGAGAGCTCTTTTTAAATTGATCTTAGTAGGCTCTGAATCAGTTGGCTCAAGCAGCACAGTGTAATAGTTAGCAATCCAAGACCAAAGACCAGAGTGTATACAAATTACTTAACAACTACATGCCTCAATTTCCTCTTTAGTAAAATGGGTATGATAATAATAGTTTATACCTCATAAAGTTGCTTTAAAGATACAATGGATTATTTAACCCTTAATAAGAGTGATCAATAAATATTATTACTATAACTATTAAGAGTCAAAAACAAATAAAATTATAACTATGTTAGGTGGTGAATGTGTTAACTAACCTTATGTAATAATCATTTTGCAATGTATGTGCATTAAATCATCAAGTTATATACCTTAAACTTACACACAATTAATTCTCCATAAAGCTGAGAGGTGGGGAAAAGCAAATACACTAAAGTACCACTTTCTGAACTGAAATAATAATAATTATCTTTTTCTAGCACAATAAGACCTATATTAATCAGTGGCATTAAAGTGGCAAATGACAGAAATCCAACTCGAACTAGCTTAGGCAAAAAAAGAGGGCTTTTTGACTTGCCTATCTGAAAAACCCAGTGTTGTATGTACCAACTTCAATACAATTGGTTTCAGGGCAAAAAAATTACATTATCAGAACTTGGCTTCTTTTTATATCTCAGCTCTGCTTTCCTCTACGCTAATTGTATTGTCAGGTGGGTTCCTCTTGTAGAAGCAAAATGGCTATTGACAATGTCAGACTTGCATTCTCACAACTTATCAACTGTGATAGAGTTAGTAAAAATTCTGACCCCGTTTCTCATTGGTCCAGATTGGATGACATGCTTATTCCTGAACCAATGACCGTCTCTCTGTTTGGCTAGGCCTGGGTCATATGCCTACCACCGAGCAAGTCGTACTGAGAAGAAAAGCAATGAAGGCAGACAGGGACAGATTCAGGTTTTGTGGAGACTGAAGTTTTATACTTTGTGGCTTCTCCTTAATAAAAAGAACACAAATTTAAAAATAAGTATCAAAGTGAATTTTATTAAGAGTGAGAAAGTAAATTACAACAGATTACTGGAATCTTAGAGGTTTAGTTATTTTTCTTCCAAAATCTGTTTAGGCAACTTAACAAAAATGCTTATATCTAAATGCTTCTTGATTATAACGTGGCTTCCTCTCCCCATCTAGAACACTCCATAACTTCTAGAATCTCCCAGCACTTACAGAGACTCATGCAAGTGAAGGATGGTGAAGTTTAAACTTTGTTAGCTTCACAATAAATCCACCTCTGGACACAGGGCAAGCAAAAACAACAGATGTTTATTTCTTAATAGCAAATTCCTTGTTTTAAAGAATGGTGATCTGGACATATATCCAAATAACTCTACTCAGGCCACCACGTCTGGGGAAGCTTGAGCTTTGGCAGAACAAGTGATCATCATTTTGTACTTTGTGGCACTGGCCAAACCCAGCTGGATTTTTGCTGCACTGATTTTAACAGCTCTGCACTCACGTAATTCAGTGCTTTAAAAGGCCATGTTTTATTTGGCACTGATGCTTTCAACAAATTTACAGGGACCGTTGGCCTGAGGAGTCAAAAGCTGAACCTGTCCTGCCACAGCTCCTGGCCATGTCCTCATTTCCTCTTTCTTCTTTTTTTTGTCTACCTTTTCTTCCACCTCTTACTTCTCTTCTTCCCCTTTCTCTTCTTCCACTTTTTCTTCTTCCTTTTCCTCTTCCTCCCTGATTGTTTTGACAGATCTTTCCGTTCAGACAGTACATCACACATGAGGCCTAAATTATGAGCAAATTCCACTGACGTCAGGCCATTCGTACATCCAGTGAACTTGGCTCAATTTTTGGCATTTAAGCTGTGTCTATTGGAGACACAGTCAAGTGCCTTCAGGGCAACAGAGGCACTCCAGATGGTGGTGTTCAGATAGGCTCCCCAGCACACTGCCTCCTATCTGGGCCAGCACTCTGAATGCCATAGGCCACTCTCGGCACATCCCCATAGCTGCTGTTGACTCTTGGAAGGAGCGTAGCAAACATACTGTGACTTATCAGGGGAAACCTGCAGATGATTAACTCTGGATCCATTATATGCTGCATTTCCACCCAAGCGGACTTCAGGCTCCAGCTTAAAGCATGGTGGGAGACAGGGCAGACACAGTGGAACACTGGCAGCAACTGTACTGTTTACCCCAGCAAAAAAGATACATTTAGGTCCCTGCTATTTCACTCATTACTTGTGTGAACTTGATAGATTGTAGTAGCTATATGCCAAGTGTTTTTTCCCACACTCCTACTTCTGGAAATAGCATCCACTTTTCT
>NW_006431079.1:5207504-5215145 GCF_000325575.1 Pteropus alecto
CCTCCCAAATGCCTGGTCTCTCCTACTTCTCAGATAGTACCCAGCAAAGCCAATTACATTGTCACAGCCCCCTGGACCTAGCAAATAAGCACATGATCTAAGCCAGTGCATTGCAGTTCTTTCGTGAAAGTTTTCAAAATTCTAAATTAGATCGAAGCTATATATGACTGTTAATATACCTTACAACTGAAAAATGAAGGAGAAAGGAAAACAGCTGTCACTCTAGCTGGAAGAAATGGAGACATCTAAAGTTAAAAAGCTATGCCTCCATTTCTCTGGACCATTGCCACTGCTACCTAGATTTATGGGGGCAATTTGGGATTACACATATGTGAATTTTCCTGGCAGCTGAAGGTTATTCTTTTAAGGGTGAGAAGACCTCTTTTCTTTTTTCTTTTTAACCATATTATTCTCAGACTTTCCTAAAGTGTTTTATACGCTTCCTTTACTTTTTAAATGGGAGATACTGCATTTAACCTCTTCTGGATGGCTCAGGGTCATCAAAATGAACATCAGTTACCAGGCTGTGTGACAATATAGCTTAGGGCTTCTTATTTCATTTTCTTTTTTTTTTTAAGTTTGTTTCACCCTGCACTTCCTAACTCCTTCCTGCTCTACCAAGTACCACAGGGCGAGCTCCCAACAAGAATGAGCTTCATTCATAGCCAAAGCTCTGATTCCCTTCCTGTCTTGCATCTCCCTTCCTGACGTGTTCTTGCACTTGCATTCCTTTAGCTCCTGAACTTCTGTTTGCTTCCTGCTTTTAGTCCAGCAGTTTCCCCTTAGATCTCACCTGTGATATAGCTGCTCTGTAACTGAACTTTGGTCCTCTTCCTCATATGCCATTCTGCCTTTGCCTTTGGGCCCTGTTCTGCCTCCAGCTGGCACTTGCGCTGAGCCAGGCTAGGATCCCATGAAAAGGGATCAGATATTAGTGTTTCTGTCGCCTTTCACATGGTTAAATAGACTGGAATCATTTACTACTGGGACAAACGATCTTACATACCACCATAACCCTTAGAGTAAGACTTAAATAGCTAGGAGTGGAAGAAGGGTTACAGAAGATATTCATACTACTGCAGAAGGCATATTGTTACTGGGCGGTACAGATATCAGTTCTCTAGGGAGCGTTAATTACCATTTTTACTGGTTAATTGGGTTAGGATGCTTTGTTAGAATTTTTAAATTTCCAAGCATGACAGCTAGGCTCAATTGCTAGTTCCTATATTACCCACGCTTAACTTTCTCCTGTTCTCTCTCTGCTGACCCATGAGCCCAATGCCAATTAGATTATAACATTTTCTTTTTGCTTCAAGAGGCCATCTTTTCATGAAAATGTATGCATATACATGTTGAAATGGATATTGTACTTTGTTAGGGATAAAGGGAGGTGACATGCTAACAATATAATTCTGAAGGAATGGATGCTCTTGGTTAAAGCTATAAGAAACATTGCAAGGGACAAATCATATGAAATTAAATGCTTAAATTAAGTATAAACTTCTCAGTTCCATTCTGAGAACTTCAGAGATCCCTGACCAATCTCACGTTTTCACTAACCCACTGAGCAGTTGCTTCTTGCATCCTTTATATGGAGCTGACCCATCTGTCCAGCCACAAAAGACATAAAAGCCCAGCCTAGAGGCCTCACCTCTGATATGCATGTAGAAACTATCCCCTCTCTTTCCACTCTCCTGCTTTACCGGATGCTCACCCTTGCTCTGTGATCACATGGCACACTTTAATGCAGTGGTCCTCGACCCTGGCCACACATCGGAGTTATCCAGAGAATGTTTAAAAAATTCTGGTGCTCAGGGCCAAACACAACCAATTAAATCAGAATTTCTGGGGCTGGGGCCCAAGAAATGGAATTTCCCCCTTAGCATTTTATAGAGAAAAATTACAAACTTACAAAAAACTTGAAAAAAATTTGCCGGACAGCTATATATCCACCACCTAATATAACCATTAGCATTTTATTATACATGTCTATCCATCTTTTAACATTTTATTACCACATGTCTATCCATCTATTAATGTTGCTCTAACCACCCATTAATTCATCTCGTTTTCTGACATATTTTAAAGTAAATTTATGATCAGGGCTTATAAAGAGGGAGGAATAGAGAGTTATTGCTGAATGGCTGTAGACTTTCTGTTTGGGGTGATGAAAAAAGTTCAGAAATAGATAGTGGCAATGGTTGCACAATGTTGTGAATAAAATTAATGCCACCAAGTTGTACACTTAAAAATGATTATAAAGGTAAATTTTATCATACACACAAATATGTATACATATAGTATATAAAGTATTTTTCAAATCACACATTTTTTTTAAAAAAAGTAAATTACAGATAATGATGTATTATTTCCTGAATTTGGATAGTGTGTATGTGTTTGTTTTTTGTTATTTTTTGTACTGTGCATATATATTATAAATATCGTTGAGTAAAAAGACTTCTTAAAAGAACAAATTGTATTCTTTACCTGCAGGAAAATATTTAATTAAGTGCTTTCTTCTGTCTGGAACACCTACTCTCTTTTCTTCACCTACAGAAATTCTACCTTTCTTTGGGAATCAGTATAACTTCCCCACTTCTGAAAAGTCTCTCCCTTGCTACTGCAGCCACCATTAACCTCTTTTGAATTTGCTTAATATCTTTGCCATTCTTTCTAACCTCAATTTAAATACTGGTTTATTTCATAGTCTTTTTCATTTCAGCTAGAGAAATAGCCTGCTTGAACTGGTCTCAGGCCCATCCCCAGGCTTCCCAGGCTCCGTGCTCAACAGGCTCTCTGTTCTTTGGCTCTTGATAGGTTAAAGCAATGGGAAGCACTGTCAAAGACTGGAAGCAGAGGAAGGGAGAAACCAGGGTATTTCTCACTCTTTCTTTCCCTGCTTCCTGTGGAATCTGGCAGGCTCCCAATGGACAGCCTCTCCCTTCCTGGCCCCTGCTCTCTCTTGGGCAGTTCCCCCTACGGTTCTAGCTTTATCTGCTTGACAGCCCAGGCTTCTGGGCTCTGGTAACACCATTTTCTCCCAGTGTCACCTATACAACAAGGGGTGAAAAGAGCACAGGCTTGAAAGCTAGAGGGATCTATGTTTGAATCTTGTTGCTTACTTTATGAACTTGGACAAGCAACTTAACCTCATTCTGCAAACTGGTTATAAAGTACTACAAGTGTTAAATGGCATGCTCTATGGATAGTGCCTATACCATAGGTAAGATTCAATCAATGGTAGCTACTATTATTGATTTATAAACTCCTAGAAAGGATGATCATATCAGTATTCTCTTTGTGTTCTAGTGCTTTACGTAGAGGTGTTTGTCACATTCTTGCCTCTTAAATTTCACTTCATCAGCAACTTACTGAGCCCCTGCTATGTACTAGTAATGGTGCTAGGAACTAGTTCTAGAAAAATAACAAAAATAAAGCTCTTACTTTCAATGTAAGCTCACAGTTTAGTGGAAGTGAGAGACATGACAACAACTAAATCTATGGAAAGGCAGTCTGACTAACACATTACATTGAGGCACAAGTGATGCTGGTGGATACACATCTGAAGGAGTGAGAGACTAACTCTTTCAAGAGTATCATGCACAGCTTCAAAGGAGTGAGAACTCTGCTGGCTCTGAAGGAAGACAAGACTTCCGATAAGCAAAGAAGGCAGAGAAGGAGAGTTCAGGCCGAGGGGATGGCATGAAGTAAATGGTAGAGCTCTGATCATGAATGTACATTCAAAACATGATTTGTACATTTAGCAACTTTAACAGGAATATGTGGAGGGACATGTAGAGGGGTACCTTGAAATCCTTGCAAGGTACTGCTCATGGACTTGATTCTACAGTTTACCTTTAAACAACATGGCTTTGAACCAAGTGGGTCCATGTATGTGTGGATTTTTTCTATAAATCCTGTACTGTTTTTGATCCATGGTAGGGAGTCTGAGAATGCAGAGAACTGACTATATGCATTGATCTACGCCAATTTATATAGGGGGCTTGAGCATCTGCGAATTTTGGTATCCACGGGGGGTCTTGGAACCAATCCCCCACGGATATGGAGAAACAACTTAAGTTTGGAGAAGTCGAAAAGTATATGTAGATTGGTCAGCACTGTGTAGAGGTTGCACTCCCTACCCCCACATTGTTAAAGGGTCAACTGTACAAGTAAAAAAATCAATACAAAAATTTGAGTTGAGGAGTGATTTGATCCAAGTGTAACTTAAGAAAAAGTAAAAGACAGTTTGGGGAACTTTAAGCAAGTTCCTGCTATAGTCTTGCTGTGGTATAATTCACAACACTTGGGAATTGATTGATTAATATAGGGGATGGCAAGAGGATGACTTAAAACTGGCTTTCAGGCAGTATTTCTCAATCTAGTCAATACAAGTATTATGAATAACAGCAACAGCAATCATAGCTAATTTTTTTCAATGTACTCAGGAAAAATACAGATATATTCCTTACACTGGCCCATAATAGTAATATAAGGCTCTACATGATCTGACCCAGACAACTTTTTGGGCCCCATCTCAACTCTTCCCCTTGCTCAGTATATTTCAGCTCTATCAGCCACTTTCAGTTGCTTGAATAGGCCAAACTCGGTCCTGGTTCAGGATCTTTATAGTTACTGTTCCATGTACCTGGAAGAATTTTACTCCAGACCTTTGCTTATCCTTACATAACCTGGCACCCATTTCTTTTTTACCACCTTCACTTTTATTTACTCCTTTTAAGTATTCCACCTTTCTTGCTCTTCATTGAATACACCAGGCATGCTCTTGCCCTGGGCCTTTGCACCCTCCCAAATAAAACAGCCATTCTCATCTTAGTTATGCTTTGTAATATCATCACATTTTATTATGCTTATAATACTCATCATTATCTAAAACTATTCTATTTAGTTACTTGTTTATTGTCTGTCCCTTTCCTCTTCCATTAGAATGTAGGTTCCATGAGAACTGGGATCTTGACACATAATAGGTAGTCAATAATATTTGTTAAATGAATGAATAAAGCTGTGCTGAAAGGCTTCATATGGATTATCTCACCTACTTCTCACAGCAACCTCCATTAAGTAGTACCATTATACTCACCTTTTCTCAAATGACAAAACAGTGGTTTAAAGAGCTTGCATAGCTAGAAAGTGGTAGAACTCAGTTTTGAATATAGGCAGATTAATTCCAGAACTCATTCTGAGTTAGTTTATTTAACTGCAGGACTTATCAGAGCCTCTGAATTGGCACTCTACAAAAGAAGGAAAGCATATGCAGCATCATCCAAACTTACTTGACCATAGAGTTTCCTTATTTTTTTGTGTGTGTGTGGAATAGTCCTAGAGCTTTATGGATATACTTTGGAAATCCTACCATACAGTTTCTAGCCCATTTGACTGGGAAGTTGGTAGAACCTTATTTATAGGTCAAAAACATAATTTCATTGTGATCCCATGTGGCCTAATATGCCTAAGAGACTGGGCAGAATGTAAGAATAGAAGTCTTCTCAATGGGAAATAAAAGGAGCCCAGGAATACTGTCAAGAAGCAACAGACAAAGAAAAGTATTTAGATGAGAGAGACCAAAAAAAAAATTTTTTTAGAGTAATTTTAGTAAAAGAAAGGTGCAAAGATCACCTTTCTTTCAACGAAATCTATGACTGCTCAGTATGTGGGCCTGAGTGAGTAAGGCAGCAGAATGTTGAGTTTGGCCTATGACACAGAGGAGCACACAGATCCCCAATGGATGAATAGACACTGGTATTCTTTACACAATATCTGTTCCTTCCTCTTTCTAACAGAAACCCATGTTTCTCCTTGTAATTTATCCTCTTTCACTCAGCCCTGTGCCTCCTTAAGCCAATCACTCTTCTTGCCCACGAATGATGTAGAAATTAATAGGTCACCTTATGAAATTCTGGTCATTGAGAAATAAAGACAAGGCTTGGGGACTTCTGGGAAAGATTTGCCTATTCATGAAAAAGAGACACATGGGAAGAGGTATTGTCTCTTCCCGTGTGATGTCTTGGACTAGGCAAAGCTAATATTAATAATGAGAGTGGCAGGGCAGAAAAGTAGAATATTTTCTCTAGTTCTCTTATGTGCTTTTTCTTTCTTTTCTTTCTTTTTTTTTTTTTGAACCAGATATCTTGAGAGGCATATTAAAGGGATTAAATTTTAGAGAAAGGAAATAAATCACTCATTTCCAGTGAATAACATTATGCCATACACTCACTATTCAATTTTGAAATTTCAGCTATGATTCCCTATTTTAGGTGACTGTCAGTTGACTGTTTCAGGAATGAGGGGCTGGGTCTCAGTTACGCATGCAGTTTGCACAAGGTGTTGCAACAGAGATGGATCAGTGTCAGTACAAGGGTGCTGCTTAAATTGGCAAAAGTGGGACTTGTGTTAGAAAAGACTTGAGGACAGTTGCTGTCAGATCAATGGTGTAATACTGGAGTAAAGATCCCCAAACTACTATAGCTGAGGATTTCATGGCTTCTTTCTTTTCTTAAACTAGATTCTTATCTCTTGGATGTCCAGCTTTACGGCTGACCTTGGGTTTTGTAAAATTTCAACTTGAAACCTGCAATGTCTGCCATCTCTCCACCTCAAAACATGAAGCTAGTTGCCTGTGTTCTTGCCTTAGAGCCTCTAAACATGCCCTAGAGAAGATGTAGACCCTATCAGACTTACTTCTTGAGTTATTGGTTACTCTGGGAGATAATCCTGTCTACGTGCTCCCTTTAGAGCAATCAGACAGCCGTGGGCTTCAATGTCTGATTTCAACAGATTTTTAGATGCCTTAAGGAGCAGAAGTGAGCATGCCTACCCCTCACTCCATGAACCTGTTCATGTAACTTATCCAAGGCCATTCATTTAGTAAGCAGAAGAGTGAGGATTCAAATCTAAGTTGTCTAACTTCCAACATCTGTGCCCATAACTATTATGTTAAATGAGACCTGCCAAAGTTTGTGCCAAGTAACTTTTTGCATGAGAAAATGCTATGAAGGGCTTGCAGTCAGAAAAAGATAATAAGACTGTTCTTCTCCCACCTGTCAACATTACCCACCTTTCACTTTTACCCCAAATTTTGTAAAGCCTGTCACTCTAAGTACAGAGCACTGGTTCCTCACTATAGATGTGTGGCTTCCTGCTTTGCACCCAGTATGGCATGATTAGAGAAGTGGGTCTTATCTCCAGCTCAAGGGACCACTTGTGTGGGCGCATCTATCATTTAGATCCCTCCTACCTGAGGAAGAGGATCCACCAGGATAGAGGAGCCCATGAACCTCTAAACTTTCATTGGAGAGGGAATCTCAAGTTGCTATGATGGAGATAGTTTCCCAGAACTGGGCACTGGGGGAAAACTGTCTTGGTCAATGAAAAGGCTTGGCTATCACCAAGCTACTTGGGAGTAGCAAGGAAAGTTGCCCTATTTATTACCACTTGCCTGAGGCATTTGTTTGAGAGAAAAGAGCGAACCTTGTTTTCATATTCTCTTCCTTGACTTGGTACATTCATTGAGCAAGGAGCTCTGTGCCAGGCTTTCCAGGTCTCTTTAGACCTTCAAAGCCACGAAAGAAGGACAGTTATAGAAATTTGTTTATATATTATATATATAAAATATAAAATTAT